>NW_026293256.1:0-91352 GCF_026419915.1 Harpia harpyja | reverse complement strand
TTCACCTACCCTTGGCACCCTATCTACAGGCACAACAGCACTCGGGATCTGTGCTTTCCCAGAGACGCAACATCTCATGGCGCTCGGCCGCGGCAGAGCCTCTTGCCAAAAAGGCAAACGTCCGGCTCCTTCTCCCACAAGGAAGGGCCCAGCCCTGAAAGCTCTTGCTGCTCTTCACGGTGCCTTGGCGCCCTATCTACAGGCACAACAGCAGTGGGGATCTGTGCTTTCCTAGAGACGCAACATCTCATGGCGCTCGGCCGCGGCAGAGCCTCTTGCCGAAAAGGCAAACGTCCGGCTCCTTCTCCCACAAGGAAGGGCCCAGCCCTGAAAGCTCTTGCTGCTCTTCACGGTGCCTTGGCACCCTATCTACAGGCACAGCAGCAGTGGGGACCTGTGCTTTCCCAGAGACGCAACATATCATGGCGCTCGGCCGCGGCAGAGCCTCTTGCCGAAAAGGCAAACGTCCGGCTCCTTCTCCCACAAGGAAGGACCCAGCCCGCAAAGCTGTTGCTGCTCTTCACCTACCCTTGGCACCCTATCTACAGGCACAACAGCAGTGGGGATCTGTGCTTTCCCAGAGACGCAATATCTCATGGCGCTCGGCCGCGGCAGAGCCTCTTGCCGAAAAGGCAAACGTCCGGCTCCTTCTCCCACAAGGAAGGGCCCAGCCCTGAAAGCTCTTGCTGCTCTTCACCTACCCTTGGCGCCCTATCTACAGGCACAACAGCAGTGGGGATCTGTGCTTTCCCAGAGACGCAACATTTCATGGCGCTCGGCCGCGGCAGAGCCTCTTGCCGAAAAGGCAAACGTCTGGCTCCTTCTCCCACAAGGAAGGGCCCATCCCTGAAAGCTCTTGCTGCTCTTCACGGTGCCTTGGCGCCCTATCTACAGGCACAACAGCAGTGGGGATCTGTGCTTTCCCAGAGACGCAACATCTCATGGCGCTCGGCCGCGGCAGAGCCTCTTGCCGAAAAGGCAAACGTCCGGCTCCTTCTCCCACAAGGAAGGGCCCAGCCCTGAAAGCTCTTGCTGCTCTTCACGGTGCCTTGGCGCCCTATCTACAGGCACAACAGCAGTGGGGATCTGTGCTTTCCCAGAGACGCAAGATCTCATGGCGCTCGGCCGCGGCAGAGCCTCTTGCCGAAAAGGCAAACGTCCGGCTCCTTCTCCCACAAGGAAGGGCCCAGCCCTGAAAGCTCTTGCTGCTCTTCACGGTGCCTTGGCGCCCTATCTACAGGCACAACAGCAGTGGGGATCTGTGCTTTCCCAGAGACGCAATATCTCATGGCGCTCGGCCGCGGCAAAGCCTCTTGCCGAAAAGGCAAACGTCCGGCTCCTTCTCCCACAAGGAAGGACACAGGCCGGAAAGCTCTTGCTGCTCTTCACGGTGCCTTGGCGCCCTATCTACAGGCACAACAGCAGTGGGGATCTGTGCTTTCCCAGAGACGCAACATCTCATGGCGCTCGCCCGCGGCAGAGCCTCTTTCCGAAAAGCCAAACGTCCGGCTCCTTCTCCCACAAGGAAGGGCCCAGCCCTGAAAGCTCTTGCTGCTCTTCACCTACCCTTGGCACCCTATCTACAGGCACAACAGCACTGGGGATCTGTGCTTTCCCAGAGACGCAACATCTCATGGCGCTCGGCCGCGGCAGAGCCTCTTGCCAAAAAGGCAAACGTCCGGCTCCTTCTCCCACAAGGAAGGGCCCAGCCCTGAAAGCTCTTGCTGCTCTTCACGGTGCCTTGGCGCCCTATCTACAGGCACAACAGCAGTGGGGATCTGTGCTTTCCTAGAGACGCAACATCTCATGGCGCTCGGCCGCGGCAGAGCCTCTTGCCGAAAAGGCAAACGTCCGGCTCCTTCTCCCACAAGGAAGGGCCCAGCCCTGAAAGCTCTTGCTGCTCTTCACGGTGCCTTGGCACCCTATCTACAGGCACAGCAGCAGTGGGGACCTGTGCTTTCCCAGAGACGCAACATATCATGGCGCTCGGCCGCGGCAGAGCCTCTTGCCGAAAAGGCAAACGTCCGGCTCCTTCTCCCACAAGGAAGGACCCAGCCCGCAAAGCTGTTGCTGCTCTTCACCTACCCTTGGCACCCTATCTACAGGCACAACAGCAGTGGGGATCTGTGCTTTCCCAGAGACGCAATATCTCATGGCGCTCGGCCGCGGCAAAGCCTCTTGCCGAAAAGGCAAACGTCCGGCTCCTTCTCCCACAAGGAAGGGCCCAGCCCTGAAAGCTCTTGCTGCTCTTCACGGTGCCTTGGCGCCCTATCTACAGGCACAACAGCAGTGGGGATCTGTGCTTTCCCAGAGACGCAACATTTCATGGCGCTCGGCCGCGGCAGAGCCTCTTGCCGAAAAGGCAAACGTCCGGCTCCTTCTCCCACAAGGAAGGGCCCATCCCTGAAAGCTCTTGCTGCTCTTCACGGTGCCTTGGCGCCCTATCTACAGGCACAACAGCAGTGGGGATCTGTGCTTTCCCAGAGACGCAACATCTCATGGCGCTCGGCCGCGGCAGAGCCTCTTGCCGAAAAGGCAAACGTCCGGCTCCTTCTCCCACAAGGAAGGGCCCAGCCCTGAAAGCTCTTGCTGCTCTTCACGGTGCCTTGGCGCCCTATCTACAGGCACAACAGCAGTGGGGATCTGTGCTTTCCCAGAGACGCAACATCTCATGGCGCTCGGCCGCGGCAGAGCCTCTTGCCGAAAAGGCAAACGTCCGGCTCCTTCTCCCACAAGGAAGGGCCCAGCCCTGAAAGCTCTTGCTGCTCTTCACGGTGCCTTGGCACCCTATCTACAGGCACAACAGCAGTGGGGATCTGTGCTTTCCCAGAGACGCAACATCTCATGGCGCTCGGCCGCGGCAGAGCCTCTTGCCGAAAAGGCAAACGTCCGGCTCCTTCTCCCACAAGGAAGGACCCAGCCCTGAAAGCTCTTGCTGCTCTTCACCTACCCTTGGCACCCTATCTACAGGAACAACAGCAGTGGGGATCTGTGCTTTCCCACAGACGCAACATCTCATGGTGCTCGACCGCGGCAGAGCCTCTTGCCGAAAAGGCAAACGTCCGGCTCCTTCTCCCACAAGGAAGGACCCAGCCCGGAAAGCTGTTGCTGCTCTTCACCTACTCTTGGCACCCTATCTACAGGCACAACAGCAGTGGGGATCTGTGCTTTCCCAGAGACGCAACATCTCATGGCGCTCGGCCGCGGCAGAGCCTCTTGCCGAAAAGGCAAACGTCCGGCTCCTTCTCCCACAAGGAAGGGCCCAGCCCTGAAAGCTCTTGCTGCTCTTCACGGTGCCTTGGCGCCCTATCTACAGGCACAACAGCAGTGGGGATCTGTGCTTTCCCAGAGACGCAACATCTCATGGCGCTCGGCCGCGGCAGAGCCTCTTGCCTAAAAGGCAAACATCCGGCTCCTTCTCCCACAAGGAAGGACCCAGCCCGCAAAGCTGTTGCTGCTCTTCACCTACCCTTGGCACCCTATCTACAGGCACAACAGCAGTGGGGATCTGTGCTTTCCCAGAGAAGCAACATCTCATGGCGCTCGGCAGCGGCAGAGCCTCTTGCCGAAAAGCCAAACGTCTGGCTCCATCTCCCACAAGGAAAGGGCCAGCCCTGAAAGCTGTTGCTGCTCTTCACCTACCCTTGGCACCCTATCTACAGGAACAACAGCAGTGGGGATCTGTGCTTTCCCACAGACGCAACATCTCATGGTGCTCGACCGCGGCAGAGCCTCTTGCCGAAAAGGCAAACGTCCGGCTCCTTCTCCCACAAGGAAGGACCCAGCCCGGAAAGCTGTTGCTGCTCTTCACGGTGCCTTGGCACCCTATCTACAGGCACAGCAGCAGTGGGGACCTGTGCTTTCCCAGAGACGCAACATCTCATGGCGCTCGGCCGCGGCAGAGCCTCTTGCCGAAAAGGCAAACGTCCGGCTCCTTCTCCCACAAGGAAGGGCCCAGCCCTGAAAGCTCTTGCTGCTCTTCACGGTGCCTTGGCACCCTATCTACAGGCACAGCAGCAGTGGGGACCTGTGCTTTCCCAGAGACGCAACATATCATGGCGCTCGGCCGCGGCAGAGCCTCTTGCCTAAAAGGCAAACGTCCGGCTCCTTCTCCCACAAGGAAGGGCCCAGCCCGGAAAGCTGTTGCTGCTCTTCACCTACCCTTGGCACCCTATCTACAGGCACAACAGCAGTGGGGATCTGTGCTTTCCCAGAGACGCAAGATCTCATGGCGCTCGGCCGCGGCAGAGCCTCTTACCGAAAAGGCAAACGTCCGGCTCCTTCTCCCACAGGGAAGGGCCCAGCCCTGAAAGCTCTTGCTGATCTTCACCTACCCTTGGCACCCCATCTACAGGCACAACAGCAGTGGGGATCTCTGCTTTCCCAGAGACGCAACATCTCATGGTGCTCGGCCGCGGCAGAGCCTCTTGCCGAAAAGGCAAACGTCCGGCTCCTTCTCCCACAAGGAAGGGCCCAGCCCTGAAAGCTCTTGCTGCTCTTCACCTACCCTTTGCGCCCTATCTACAAGCACAACAGCACTGGGGATCTGTGCTTTCCCAGAGACGCAACATCTCATGGCGCTCGGCCGCGGCAGAGCCTCTTGCCGAAAAGGCAAACGTCCGGCTCCTTCTCCCACAAGGAAGGGCCCAGCCCTGAAAGCTCTTGCTGCTCTTCACCTACACTTGGTGCCCTATTTACAGGCACATCAGCAGTGGGGATCTGTGCTTTCCCAGAGACGCAACATCTCATGGCGCTCGGCCGCGGCAGAGCCTCTTGCCGAAAAGGCAAACGTCCGGCTCCTTCTCCCACAAGGAAGGGCCCAGCCCTGAAAGCTCTTGCTGCTCTTCACGGTGCCTTGGCGCCCTATCTACAGGCACAACAGCAGTGGGGATCTGTGCTTTCCCAGAGACGCAACATCTCATGGCGCTCGGCCGCGGCAGAGCCTCTTGCCGAAAAGGCAAACGTCCGGCTCCTTCTCCCACAAGGAAGGGCCCAGCCCTGAAAGCTCTTGCTGCTCTTCACGGTGCCTTGGCGCCCTATCTACAGGCACAACAGCAGTGGGGATCTGTGCTTTCCCAGAGACGCAACATCTCATGGCGCTCGGTCGCGGCAGAGCCTCTTGCCGAAAAGGCAAACGTCCGGCTCCTTCTCCCACAAGGAAGGGCCCAGCCCTGAAAGCTCTTGCTGCTCTTCACGGTGCCTTGGCACCCTATCTACAGGCACAACAGCACTGGGGACCTGTGCTTTCCCAGAGACGCAACATATCATGGCGCTCGGCCGCGGCAGAGCCTCTTGCCTAAAAGGCAAACATCCGGCTCCTTCTCCCACAAGGAAGGACCCAGCCCGCAAAGCTGTTGCTGCTCTTCACCTACCCTTGGCACCCTATCTACAGGCACAACAGCACTGGGGATCTGTGCTTTCCCAGAGAAGCAACATCTCATGGCGCTCGGCCGCGGCAGAGCCTCTTGCCGAAAAGGCAAACGTCCGGCTCCTTCTCCCACAAGGAAGGGCCCAGCCCTGAAAGCTCTTGCTGCTCTTCACGGTGCCTTGACGCCCTATCTACAGGCACAACAGCAGTGGGGATCTGTGCTTTCCCAGAGACGCAACATCTCATGGCGCTCGGCCGCGGCAGAGCCTCTTGCCGAAAAGGCAAACGTCCGGCTCATTCTCCCACAAGGAAGGGCCCAGCCCTGAAAGCTCTTGCTGCTCTTCACGGTGCCTTGGCACCCTATCTACAGGCACAACAGCACTGGGGATCTGTGCTTTCCCAGAGACGCAAGATGTCATGGAGCTCGGCCGCGGCAGAGCCTCTTGCCGAAAAGGCAAACGTCCGGCTCCTTCTCCCACAAGGAAGGGCCCAGCCCTGAAAGCTGTTGCTGCTCTTCACGGTGCCTTGGCGCCCTATCTACAGGCACAACAGCACTGGGGATCTGTGCTTTCCCAGAGACGCAACATCTCATGGCGCTCGGCCGCGGCAGAGCCTCTTGCCGAAAAGGCAAACGTCCGGCTCCTTCTCCCACAAGGAAGGGCCCAGCCCTGAAAGCTCTTGCTGATCTTCACGGTGCCTTGGCACCCTATCTACAGGCACAACAGCAGTGGGGATCTGTGCTTTCCCAGAGACGCAACATCTCATGGCGCTCGGCCGCGGCAGAGCCTCTTGCCGAAAAGGCAAACGTCCGGCTCCTTCTCCCACAAGGAAGGGCCCAGCCCTGAAAGCTCTTGCTGCTCTTCACGGTGCCTTGGCGCCCTATCTACAGGCACAACAGCAGTGGGGATCTGTGCTTTCCCAGAGACGCAACATCTCATGGCGCTCGGCCGCGGCAGAGCCTCTTGCCGAAAAGGCAAACGTCCGGCTCCTTCTCCCACAAGGAAGGGCCCAGCCCTGAAAGCTCTTGCTGCTCTTCACCTACCCTTGGCACCCTATCTACAGGCACAACAGCAGTGGGGATCTGTGCTTTCCCAGAGACGCAACATCTCATGGCGCTCGGCCGTTGCAGAGCCTCTTGCCGAAAAGGCAAATGTCCGGCTCCTTCTCCCACAAGGAAGGGCCCAGCCCTGAAAGATGTTGCTGCTCTTCACCTACCCTTGGCGCCCTATCTACAGGCACATCAGCAGTGGGGATCTGTGCTTTCCCAGAGACGCAAAATCTCATGGCGCTCGGCCGCGGCAGAGCCTCTTGCCAAAAAGGCAAACGTCCGGCTCCTTCTCCCACAAGGAAGGGCCCAGCCCTGAAAGCTCTTGCTGCTCTTCACGGTGCCTTGGCGCCCTATCTACAGGCACAACAGCAGTGGGGATCTGTGCTTTCCCAGAGACGCAACATCTCATGGCGCTCGGCCGCGGCAGAGCCTCTTGCCGAAAAGGCAAACGTCCGGCTCCTTCTCCCACAAGGAAGGGCCCAGCCCTGAAAGCTCTTGCTGCTCTTCACGGTGCCTTGGCGCCCTATCTACAGGCACAACAGCAGTGGGGATCTGTGCTTTCCCAGAGACGCAACATCTCATGGCGCTCGGCCGCGGCAGAGCCTCTTGCCGAAAAGGCAAACGTCCGGCTCCTTCTCCCACAAGGAAGGACCCAGCCCGGAAAGCTCTTGCTGCTCTTCACGGTGCCTTGGCGCCCTATCTACAGACACAACAGCAGTGGGGATCTGTGCTTTCCCAGAGACGCAACATCTCATGGCGCTCGGCCGCGGCAGAGCCTCTTGCCAAAAAGGCAAACGTCTGGCTCCTTCTCCCACAAGGAAGGGCCCAGCCCTGAAAGCTCTTGCTGCTCTTCACCTACCCTTGGCGCCCTATCTACAGGCAAAACAGCACTGGGGATCTGTGCTTTCCCAGAGACGCAAGATCTCATGGCGCTCGGCCGCGGCAGAGCCTCTTGCCGAAAAGGCAAACATCCGGCTCCTTCTCCCACAAGGAAGGACCCAGCCCTGAAAGCTCTTGCTGCTCTTCACCTACCCTTGGCACTCTATCTACAGGCACAACAGCAGTGGGGATCTGTGCTTTCCCAGAGACGCAACATTTCATGGCGCTCGCCCGCGGCAGAGCCTCTTGCCGAAAAGGCAAACGTCCGGCTCCTTCTCCCACAAGGAAGGGCCCAGCCCGGAAAGCTGTTGCTGCTCTTCACCTACCCTTGGCACCCTATCTACAGGCACAACAGCACTGGGGATCTGTGCTTTCCCAGAGACGCAACATCTCATGGCGCTCGGCCGGGGCAGAGCCTCTTGCCGAAAAGGCAAACGTCCGGCTCCTTCTCCCACAAGGAAGGGCCCAGCCCGGAAAGCTCTTGCTGCTCTTCACCTACCCTTGGCACCCTATCTACATGCACAACAGAAGTGGGAATCTGTGCTTTCCCAGAGACGCAAGATCTCTTTGCGTTCGGCCGCGGCTTAGCCTCTTGCCGAAAGGGCAAACGTCCGGCTCCTTCTCCCACAAGGAAGGGCCCAGCCCTGAAAGATGTTGCTGCTCTTCACCTACCCTTGGCGCCCTATCTACAGGCACAACAGCACTGCGGATCTTTGCTTTCCCAGAGAAGCAACATCTCATGGCGCTCGGCCGCGGCAGAGCCTCTTGCCGAAAAGGCAAACGTCCGGCTCCTTCTCCCACAAGGAAGGGCCCAGCCCGCAAAGCTGTTGCTGCTCTTCACCTACCCTTGGCACCCTATCTACAGGCACAACAGCAGTGGGGATCTGTGCTTTCCCAGAGACGCAACATCTCATGGCGCTCGGCCGCGGCAGAGCCTCTTGCCAAAAAGGCAAACGTCCGGCTCCTTCTCCCACAAGGAAGGGCCCAGCCCTGAAAGCTCTTGCTGCTCTTCACGGTGCCTTGGCGCCCTATCTACAGGCACAACAGCAGTGGGGATCTGTGCTTTCCCAGAGACGCAACATCTCATGGCGCTCGGCCGCGGCAGAGCCTCTTGCCGAAAAGGCAAACGTCCGGCTCCTTCTCCCACAAGGAAGGACCCAGCCCGGAAAGCTCTTGCTGCTCTTCACGGTGCCTTGGCGCCCTATCTACAGACACAACAGCAGTGGGGATCTGTGCTTTCCCAGAGACGCAACATCTCATGGCGCTCGGCCGCGGCAGAGCCTCTTGCCAAAAAGGCAAACGTCTGGCTCCTTCTCCCACAAGGAAGGGCCCAGCCCTGAAAGCTCTTGCTGCTCTTCACCTACCCTTGGCGCCCTATCTACAGGCAAAACAGCACTGGGGATCTGTGCTTTCCCAGAGACGCAACATCTCATGGCGCTCGGCCGCGGCAGAGTCTCTTGCCGAAAAGGCAAACATCCGGCTCCTTCTCCCACAAGGAAGGACCCAGCCCTGAAAGCTCTTGCTGCTCTTCACCTACCCTTGGCACTCTATCTACAGGCACAACAGCAGTGGGGATCTGTGCTTTCCCAGAGACGCAAGATCTCTTTGCGCTCGCCCGCGGCAGAGCCTCTTGCCGAAAAGGCAAACGTCCGGCTCCTTCTCCCACAAGGAAGGGCCCAGCCCGGAAAGATGTTGCTGCTCTTCACCTACCCTTGGCACCCTATCTACAGGCACAACAGCAGTGGGGATCTGTGCTTTCCCAGAGACGCAACATCTCATGGCGCTCGGCCGCGGCAGAGCCTCTTGCCGAAAAGGCAAACGTCCGGCTCCTTCTCCCACAAGGAAGGGCCCAGCCCGGAAAGCTCTTGCTGCTCTTCACGATGCCTTGGCACCCTATCTACAGGCACAACAGCAGTGGGGATCTGTGCTTTCCCAGAGACGCAAGATCTCTTTGCGTTCGGCCGCGGCAGAGCCTCTTGCCGAAAGGGCAAACGTCCGGCTCCTTCTCCCACAAAGAAGGGCCCAGCCCTGAAAGATGTTGCTGCTCTTCACCTACCCTTGGCGCCCTATCTACAGGCACAACAGCACTGGGGATCTTTGCTTTCCCAGAGAAGCAACATCTCATGGCGCTCGGCCGCGGCAGAGCCTCTTGCCGAAAAGGCAAACGTCCGGCTCCTTCTCCCACAAGGAAGGACCCAGCCCGGAAAGCTGTTGCTGCTCTTCACCTACCCTTGGCACCCTATCTACAGGCACAACAGCACTGGGGATCTGTGCTTTCCCAGAGACGCAACATCTCATGGCGCTTGGCCGCGGCAGAGCCTCTTGCCGAAAAGGCAAACGTCCGGCTCCTTCTCCCACAAGGAAGGGCCCAGCCCTGAAAGCTCTTGCTGCTCTTCACGGTGCCTTGGCGCCCTATCTACAGGCACAACAGCACTGGGGATCTGTGCTTTCCCAGAGACGCAACATCTCATGGCGCTCGGCCGCGGCAGAGCCTCTTGCCGAAAAAGCAAACGTCCGGCTCCTTCTCCCACAAGGAAGGGCCCAGCCCTGAAAGCTCTTGCTGCTCTTCACCTACCCTTGGCGCCCTATCTACAGGCACAACAGCAGTGGGGATCTGTGCTTTCCCAGAGACGCAACATCTCATGGCGCTCGCCCGCGGCAGAGCCTCTTGCCGAAAAGGCAAACGTCCGGCTCCTTCTCCCACAAGGAAGGGCCCAGCCCTGAAAGCTCTTGCTGCTCTTCACGGTGCCTTGGCACCCTATCTACAGGCACAACAGCACTGGGGATCTGTGCTTTCCCAGAGACGCAACATCTCATGGCGCTCGGCCGCGGCAGAGCCTCTTGCCGAAAAGGCAAACGTCCGGCTCCTTCTCCCACAAGGAAGGACCCAGCCCTGAAAGCTCTTGCTGCTCTTCACCTACCCTTGGCACCCTATCTACAGGCACAACAGCAGTGGGGATCTGTGCTTTCCCACAGACGCAACATCTCATGGCGCTCGCCCGCGGCAGAGCCTCATGCCGAAAAGGCAAACGTCCGGCTCCTTCTCCCACAAGGAAGGACCCAGCCCGGAAAGCTCTTGCTGCTCTTCACGGTGCCTTGGCACCCTATCTACAGGCACAACAGCAGTGGGGATCTGTGCTTTCCCAGAGACGCAACATCTCATGGCGCTCGGCCGCGGCAGAGCCTCTTGCCGAAAAGGCAAACGTCTGGCTCCTTCTCCCACAAGGAAGGGCCCAGCCCTGAAAGCTCTTGCTGCTCTTCACCTACCCTTGGCGCCCTATCTACAGGCACAACAGCAGTGGGGATCTGTGCTTTCCCAGAGACGCAACATTTCATGGCGCTCGGCCGCGGCAGAGCCTCTTGCCGAAAAGGCAAACGTCCGGCTCCTTCTCCCACAAAGAAGGGCCCAGCCCTGAAAGCTGTTGCTGCTCTTCACCTACACTTGGTGCCCTATCTACAGGCACAACAGCACTGGGGATCTGTGCTTTCCCAGAGACGCAACATCTCATGGCGCTCGGCCGCGGCAGAGCCTCTTGCCGAAAAGGCAAACGTCCGGCTCCTTCTCCCACAAGGAAGGGCCCAGCCCAGAAAGCTCTTGCTGCTCTTCACCTACCCTTGGCACCCTATCTACATGCACAACAGCAGTGGGAATCTGTGCTTTCCCAGAGACGCAAGATCTCTTTGCTCTCGGCCGCGGCAGAGCCTCTTGCCGAAAGGGCAAACGTCCGGTTCCTTCTCCCACAAAGAAGGGCCCAGCCCTGAAAGCTCTTGCTGCTCTTCACCTACCCTTGGCGCCCTATCTACAGGCACAACAGCACTGCGGATCTGTGCTTTCCCAGAGAAGCAACATCTCATGGCGCTCGGCCGCGGCAGAGCCTCTTGCCGAAAAGGCAAACGTCCGGCTCCTTCTCCCACAAGGAAGGACCCAGCCCGGAAAGCTGTTGCTGCTCTTCACCTACCCTTGGCACCCTATCTACAGGCACAACAGCACTGGGGATCTGTGCTTTCCCAGAGACGCAACATCTCATGGCGCTCGGCCGCGGCAGAGCCTCTTGCCGAAAAGGCAAACGTCCGGCTCCTTCTCCCACAAGGAAGGGCCCAGCCCTGAAAGCTCTTGCTGCTCTTCACGGTGCCTTGGCGCCCTATCTACAGGCACAACAGCAGTGGGGATCTGTGCTTTCCCAGAGACGCAACATCTCATGGCGCTCGGCCGCGGCAGAGCCTCTTGCCGAAAAGGCAAACGTCCGGCTCCTTCTCCCACAAGGAAGGGCCCAGCCCTGAAAGCTCTTGCTGCTCTTCACGGTGCCTTGGCACCCTATCTACAGGCACAACAACACTGGGGATCTGTGCTTTCCCAGAGACGCAACATCTCATGGCGCTCGGCCGCGGCAGAGCCTCTTGCCGAAAAGGCAAACGTCCGGCTCCTTCTCCCACAAGGAAGGACCCAGCCCTGAAAGCTCTTGCTGCTCTTCACGGTGCCTTGGCACCCTATCTACAGGCACAACAGCAGTGGGGATCTGTGCTTTCCCAGAGACGCAACATCTCATGGCGCTCGCCCGCGGCAGAGCCTCATGCCGAAAAGGCAAACGTCCGGCTCCTTCTCCCACAAGGAAGGACCCAGCCCGGAAAGCTCTTGCTGCTCTTCACGGTGCCTTGGCACCCTATCTACAGGCACAACAGCACTGGGGATCTGTGCTTTCCCAGAGACGCAACATCTCATGGCGCTCGGCCGCGGCAGAGCCTCTTGCCGAAAAGGCAAACGTCCGGCTCCTTCTCCCACAAAGAAGGGCCCAGCCCTGAAAGCTGTTGCTGCTCTTCACCTACACTTGGTGCCCTATCTACAGGCACAACAGCACTGGGGATCTGTGCTTTCCCAGAGACGCAACATCTCATGGCGCTCGGCCGCAGCAGAGCCTCTTGCCGAAAAGGCAAACGTCCGGCTCCTTCTCCCACAAGGAAGGGCCCAGCCCGGAAAGCTCTTGCTGCTCTTCACCTACCCTTGGCACCCTATCTACATGCACAACAGCAGTGGGAATCTGTGCTTTCCCAGAGACGCAAGATCTCTTTGCGCTCGGCCGCGGCAGAGCCTCTTGCCGAAAGGGCAAACGTCCGGCTCCTTCTCCCACAAAGAAGGGCCCAGCCCTGAAAGATGTTGCTGCTCTTCACCTACCCTTGGCGCCCTATCTACAGGCACAACAGCACTGCGGATCTTTGCTTTCCCAGAGAAGCAACATCTCATGGCGCTCGGCCGCGGCAGAGCCTCTTGCCGAAAAGGCAAACGTCCGGCTCCTTCTCCCACAAGGAAGGGCCCAGCCCGCAAAGCTGTTGCTGCTCTTCACCTACCCTTGGCACCCTATCTACAGGCACAACAGCAGTGGGGATCTGTGCTTTCCCAGAGACGCAACATCTCATGGCGCTCGGCCGCGGCAGAGCCTCTTGCCAAAAAGGCAAACGTCCGGCTCCTTCTCCCACAAGGAAGGGCCCAGCCCTGAAAGCTCTTGCTGCTCTTCACGGTGCCTTGGCGCCCTATCTACAGGCACAACAGCAGTGGGGATCTGTGCTTTCCCAGAGACGCAACATCTCATGGCGCTCGGCCGCGGCAGAGCCTCTTGCCGAAAAGGCAAACGTCCGGCTCCTTCTCCCACAAGGAAGGACCCAGCCCGGAAAGCTCTTGCTGCTCTTCACGGTGCCTTGGCGCCCTATCTACAGACACAACAGCAGTGGGGATCTGTGCTTTCCCAGAGACGCAACATCTCATGGCGCTCGGCCGCGGCAGAGCCTCTTGCCAAAAAGGCAAACGTCTGGCTCCTTCTCCCACAAGGAAGGGCCCAGCCCTGAAAGCTCTTGCTGCTCTTCACCTACCCTTGGCGCCCTATCTACAGGCAAAACAGCACTGGGGATCTGTGCTTTCCCAGAGACGCAACATCTCATGGCGCTCGGCCGCGGCAGAGTCTCTTGCCGAAAAGGCAAACATCCGGCTCCTTCTCCCACAAGGAAGGACCCAGCCCTGAAAGCTCTTGCTGCTCTTCACCTACCCTTGGCACTCTATCTACAGGCACAACAGCAGTGGGGATCTGTGCTTTCCCAGAGACGCAACATTTCATGGCGCTCGCCCGCGGCAGAGCCTCTTGCCGAAAAGGCAAACGTCCGGCTCCTTCTCCCACAAGGAAGGGCCCAGCCCGGAAAGATGTTGCTGCTCTTCACCTACCCTTGGCACCCTATCTACAGGCACAACAGCAGTGGGGATCTGTGCTTTCCCAGAGACGCAACATCTCATGGCGCTCGGCCGCGGCAGAGCCTCTTGCCGAAAAGGCAAACGTCCGGCTCCTTCTCCCACAAGGAAGGGCCCAGCCCGGAAAGCTCTTGCTGCTCTTCACGATGCCTTGGCACCCTATCTACAGGCACAACAGCAGTGGGGATCTGTGCTTTCCCAGAGACGCAAGATCTCTTTGCGTTCGGCCGCGGCAGAGCCTCTTGCCGAAAGGGCAAACGTCCGGCTCCTTCTCCCACAAAGAAGGGCCCAGCCCTGAAAGATGTTGCTGCTCTTCACCTACCCTTGGCGCCCTATCTACAGGCACAACAGCACTGGGGATCTTTGCTTTCCCAGAGAAGCAACATCTCATGGCGCTCGGCCGCGGCAGAGCCTCTTGCCGAAAAGGCAAACGTCCGGCTCCTTCTCCCACAAGGAAGGACCCAGCCCGGAAAGCTGTTGCTGCTCTTCACCTACCCTTGGCACCCTATCTACAGGCACAACAGCACTGGGGATCTGTGCTTTCCCAGAGACGCAACATCTCATGGCGCTTGGCCGCGGCAGAGCCTCTTGCCGAAAAGGCAAACGTCCGGCTCCTTCTCCCACAAGGAAGGGCCCAGCCCTGAAAGCTCTTGCTGCTCTTCACGGTGCCTTGGCGCCCTATCTACAGGCACAACAGCACTGGGGATCTGTGCTTTCCCAGAGACGCAACATCTCATGGCGCTCGGCCGCGGCAGAGCCTCTTGCCGAAAAAGCAAACGTCCGGCTCCTTCTCCCACAAGGAAGGGCCCAGCCCTGAAAGCTCTTGCTGCTCTTCACCTACCCTTGGCGCCCTATCTACAGGCACAACAGCAGTGGGGATCTGTGCTTTCCCAGAGACGCAACATCTCATGGCGCTCGCCCGCGGCAGAGCCTCTTGCCGAAAAGGCAAACGTCCGGCTCCTTCTCCCACAAGGAAGGGCCCAGCCCTGAAAGCTCTTGCTGCTCTTCACGGTGCCTTGGCACCCTATCTACAGGCACAACAGCACTGGGGATCTGTGCTTTCCCAGAGACGCAACATCTCATGGCGCTCGGCCGCGGCAGAGCCTCTTGCCGAAAAGGCAAACGTCCGGCTCCTTCTCCCACAAGGAAGGACCCAGCCCTGAAAGCTCTTGCTGCTCTTCACCTACCCTTGGCACCCTATCTACAGGCACAACAGCAGTGGGGATCTGTGCTTTCCCACAGACGCAACATCTCATGGCGCTCGCCCGCGGCAGAGCCTCATGCCGAAAAGGCAAACGTCCGGCTCCTTCTCCCACAAGGAAGGACCCAGCCCGGAAAGCTCTTGCTGCTCTTCACGGTGCCTTGGCACCCTATCTACAGGCACAACAGCAGTGGGGATCTGTGCTTTCCCAGAGACGCAACATCTCATGGCGCTCGGCCGCGGCAGAGCCTCTTGCCGAAAAGGCAAACGTCCGGCTCCTTCTCCCACAAGGAAGGGCCCAGCCCTGAAAGCTCTTGCTGCTCTTCACCTACCCTTGGCGCCCTATCTACAGGCACAACAGCAGTGGGGATCTGTGCTTTCCCAGAGACGCAACATTTCATGGCGCTCGGCCGCGGCAGAGCCTCTTGCCGAAAAGGCAAACGTCCGGCTCCTTCTCCCACAAAGAAGGGCCCAGCCCTGAAAGCTGTTGCTGCTCTTCACCTACACTTGGTGCCCTATCTACAGGCACAACAGCACTGGGGATCTGTGCTTTCCCAGAGACGCAACATCTCATGGCGCTCGGCCGCGGCAGAGCCTCTTGCCGAAAAGGCAAACGTCCGGCTCCTTCTCCCACAAGGAAGGGCCCAGCCCAGAAAGCTCTTGCTGCTCTTCACCTACCCTTGGCACCCTATCTACATGCACAACAGCAGTGGGAATCTGTGCTTTCCCAGAGACGCAAGATCTCTTTGCTCTCGGCCGCGGCAGAGCCTCTTGCCGAAAGGGCAAACGTCCGGTTCCTTCTCCCACAAAGAAGGGCCCAGCCCTGAAAGCTCTTGCTGCTCTTCACCTACCCTTGGCGCCCTATCTACAGGCACAACAGCACTGCGGATCTGTGCTTTCCCAGAGAAGCAACATCTCATGGCGCTCGGCCGCGGCAGAGCCTCTTGCCGAAAAGGCAAACGTCCGGCTCCTTCTCCCACAAGGAAGGACCCAGCCCGGAAAGCTGTTGCTGCTCTTCACCTACCCTTGGCACCCTATCTACAGGCACAACAGCACTGGGGATCTGTGCTTTCCCAGAGACGCAACATCTCATGGCGCTCGGCCGCGGCAGAGCCTCTTGCCGAAAAGGCAAACGTCCGGCTCCTTCTCCCACAAGGAAGGGCCCAGCCCTGAAAGCTCTTGCTGCTCTTCACGGTGCCTTGGCGCCCTATCTACAGGCACAACAGCAGTGGGGATCTGTGCTTTCCCAGAGACGCAACATCTCATGGCGCTCGGCCGCGGCAGAGCCTCTTGCCGAAAAGGCAAACGTCCGGCTCCTTCTCCCACAAGGAAGGGCCCAGCCCTGAAAGCTCTTGCTGCTCTTCACGGTGCCTTGGCACCCTATCTACAGGCACAACAACACTGGGGATCTGTGCTTTCCCAGAGACGCAACATCTCATGGCGCTCGGCCGCGGCAGAGCCTCTTGCCGAAAAGGCAAACGTCCGGCTCCTTCTCCCACAAGGAAGGACCCAGCCCTGAAAGCTCTTGCTGCTCTTCACGGTGCCTTGGCACCCTATCTACAGGCACAACAGCAGTGGGGATCTGTGCTTTCCCAGAGACGCAACATCTCATGGCGCTCGCCCGCGGCAGAGCCTCATGCCGAAAAGGCAAACGTCCGGCTCCTTCTCCCACAAGGAAGGACCCAGCCCGGAAAGCTCTTGCTGCTCTTCACGGTGCCTTGGCACCCTATCTACAGGCACAACAGCACTGGGGATCTGTGCTTTCCCAGAGACGCAACATCTCATGGCGCTCGGCCGCGGCAGAGCCTCTTGCCGAAAAGGCAGACGTCCGGCTCCTTCTCCCACAAAGAAGGGCCCAGCCCTGAAAGCTGTTGCTGCTCTTCACCTACACTTGGTGCCCTATCTACAGGCACAACAGCACTGGGGATCTGTGCTTTCCCAGAGACGCAACATCTCATGGCGCTCGGCCGCAGCAGAGCCTCTTGCCGAAAAGGCAAACGTCCGGCTCCTTCTCCCACAAGGAAGGGCCCAGCCCGGAAAGCTCTTGCTGCTCTTCACCTACCCTTGGCACCCTATCTACATGCACAACAGCAGTGGGAATCTGTGCTTTCCCAGAGACGCAAGATCTCTTTGCGCTCGGCCGCGGCAGAGCCTCTTGCCGAAAGGGCAAACGTCCGGCTCCTTCTCCCACAAAGAAGGGCCCAGCCCTGAAAGATGTTGATGCTCTTCACCTACCCTTGGCGCCCTATCTACAGGCACAACAGCACTGCGGATCTGTCCTTTCCCAGAGAAGCAACATCTCATGGCGCTCGGCCGCGGCAGAGCCTCTTGCCGAAAAGGCAAACGTCCGGCTCCTTCTCCCACAAGGAAGGACCCAGCCCGGAAAGCTGTTGCTGCTCTTCACCTACCCTTGGCACCCTATCTACAGGCACAACAGCACTGGGGATCTGTGCTTTCCCAGAGACGCAAGATCTCATGGCGCTCGGCCGCGGCAGAGCCTCTTGCCGAAAAGGCAAACGTCCGGCTCCTTCTCCCAGAAGGAAGGGCCCAGCCCTGAAAGCTCTTGCTGCTCTTCACGGTGCCTTGGCGCCCTATCTACAGGCACAACAGCACTGGGGATCTGTGCTTTCCCAGAGACGCAACATCTCATGGCGCTCGGCCGCGGCAGAGCCTCTTGCCGAAAAGGCAAATGTCCGGCTCCTTCTCCCACAAGGAAGGGCCCAGCCCTGAAAGCTCTTGCTGCTCTTCACGGTGCCTTGGCACCCTATCTACAGGCACAACAGCACTGGGGATCTGTGCTTTCCCAGAGACGCAACATCTCATGGCGCTCGGCCGCGGCAGAGCCTCTTGCCGAAAAGGCAAACGTCCGGCTCCTTCTCCCGCAAGGAAGGACCCAGCCCGGAAAGCTGTTGCTGCTCTTCACCTACCCTTGGCACCCTATCTACATGCACAACAGCAGTGGGAATCTGTGCTTTCCCAGAGACGCAAGATCTCTTTGCGCTCGGCCGCGGCAGAGCCTCTTGCCGAAAGGGCAAACGTCCGGCTCCTTCTCCCACAAAGAAGGGCCCAGCCCTGAAAGCTCTTGCTGCTCTTCACCTACCCTTGGCGCCCTATCTACAGGCACAACAGCACTGCGGATCTGTGCTTTCCCAGAGAAGCAACATCTCATGGCGCTTGGCCGCGGCAGAGCCTCTTGCCGAAAGGGCAAACGTCCGGCTCCTTCTCCCACAAGGAAGGGCCCAGCCCTGAAAGCTCTTGCTGCTCTTCACGGTGCCTTGGCGCCCTATCTACAGGCACAACAGCACTGGGGATCTGTGCTTTCCCAGAGACGCAACATCTCATGGCGCTCGGCCGCGGCAGAGCCTCTTGCCGAAAAGGCAAACGTCCGGCTCCTTCTCCCACAAGGAAGGGCCCAGCCCTGAAAGCTCTTGCTGCTCTTCACGGTGCCTTGGTGCCCTATCTACAGGCACAACAGCACTGGGGATCTGTGCTTTCCCAGAGACGCAACATCTCATGGCGCTCGGCCGCGGAAGAGCCTCTTGCCGAAAAGGCAAACGTCCGGCTCCTTCTCCCACAAGGAAGGGCCCAGCCCTGAAAGCTCTTGCTGCTCTTCACGGTGCCTTGGCACCCTATCTACAGGCACAGCAGCAGTGGCGATCTGTGCTTTCCCAGAGACGCAATATCTCATGGCGCTCGGCCGCGGCAGAGCCTCTTGCCGAAAAGGCAAACGTCCGGCTCCTTCTCCCACAAGGAAGGGCCCAGCCCTGAAAGATCTTGCTGCTCTTCACGGTGCCTTGGCACCCTATCTACAGGCACAACAGCAGTGGGGATCTGTGCTTTCCCAGAGACGCAACATCTCATGGCGCTCGGCCGCGGCAGAGCCTCTTGCCGAAAAGGCAAACGTCCGGCTCCTTCTCCCACAAGGAAGGGCCCAGCCCTGAAAGCTCTTGCTGCTCTTCACGGTGCCTTGGCGCCCTATCTACAGGCACATCAGCAGTGGGGATCTGTGTTTCCCAGAGAAGCAACATCTCATGGCGCTCGGCCGCGGCAGAGCCTCTTGCCGAAAAGGCAAACGTCCGGCTACTTCTCCAACAAGGAAGGACCCAGCCCGGAAAGCTGTTGCTGCGCTTCACCTTCCCTTGGCACCCTATCTACAGGCACAACAGCACTGGGGATCTGTGCTTTCCCAGAGAAGCAAGATCTCTTTGCGCTCGGCCGCGGCAGAGCCTCTTGCCGAAAAGGGCAAACGTCCGGCTCCTTCTCCCACAAAGAAGGGCCCAGCCCTGAAAGCTCTTGCTGCTCTTCACCTACCCTTGGCGCCCTATCTACAGGCACAACAGCACTGCGGATCTGTGCTTTCCCAGAGAAGCAACATCTCATGGCGCTCGGCCGCGGCAGAGCCTCTTGCCGAAAAGGCAAACGTCCGGCTCCTTCTCCCACAAGGAAGGACCCAGCCCGGAAAGCTGTTGCTGCTCTTCACCTACCCTTGGTGCCCTATCTACAGGCACAACAGCAGTGGGGATCTGTGCTTTCCCAGAGACGCAACATCTCATGGCGCTCGGCCGCGGCAGAGCCTCTTGCCGAAAAGGCAAACGTCCGGCTCCTTCTCCCACAAGGAAGGGCCCAGCCCTGAAAGCTCTTGCTGCTCTTCACGGTGCCTTGGCACCCTATCTACAGGCACAACAGCAGTGGGGATCTGTGCTTTCCCAGAGACGCAACATCTCATGGCGCTCGGCCGCGGCAGAGCCTCTTGCCGAAAAGGCAAACGTCCGGCTCCTTCTCCCACAAGGAAGGGCCCAGCCCTGAAAGCTCTTGCTGCTCTTCACGGTGCCTTGGCACCCTATCTACAGGCACAACAGCAGTGGGGATCTGTGCTTTCCCAGAGACGCAACATCTCATGGCGCTCGGCCGCGGCAGAGCCTCTTGCCGAAAAGGCAAACGTCCGGCTCCTTCTCCCACAAGGAAGGGCCCAGCCCGGAAAGCTCTTGCTGCTCTTCACGGTGCCTTGGCACCCTATCTACAGGCACAACAGCACTGGGGATCTGTGCTTTCCCAGAGACGCAACATCTCATGGCGCTCGGCCGCGGCAGAGCCTCTTGCCGAAAAGGCAAACGTCCGGCTCCTTCTCCCACAAGGAAGGGCCCAGCCCTGAAAGCTCTTGCTGCTCTTCACGGTGCCTTGGCACCCTATCTACAGGCACAACAGCAGTGGGGATCTGTGCTTTCCCAGAGACGCAACATCTCATGGCGCTCGGCCGCGGCAGAGCCTCTTGCCAAAAAGGCAAACGTCCGGCTCCTTCTCCCACAAGGAAGGACCCAGCCCTGAAAGCTCTTGCTGCTCTTCACCTACCCTTGGCACCCTATCTACAGGCACAACAGCAGTGGGGATCTGTGCTTTCCCACAGACGCAACATCTCATGGCGCTCGCCCGCGGCAGAGCCTCATGCCGAAAAGGCAAACGTCCGGCTCCTTCTCCCACAAGGAAGGACCCAGCCCTGAAAGATGTTGCTGCTCTTCACCTACCCTTGGCGCCCTATCTACAGGCACAACAGCACTGCGGATCTGTGCTTTCCCAGAGAAGCAACATCTCATGGCGCTTGGCCGCGGCAGAGCCTCTTGCCGAAAAGGCAAACGTCCGGCTCCTTCTCCCACAAGGAAGGGCCCAGCCCTGAAAGCTCTTGCTGCTCTTCACGGTGCCTTGGTGCCCTATCTACAGGCACAACAGCAGTGGGGATCTGTGCTTTCCCAGAGACGCAACATCTCATGGCGCTCGGCCGCGGCAGAGCCTCTTGCCGAAAAGGCAAACGTCCGGCTCCTTCTCCCACAAGGAAGGGCCCAGCCCTGAAAGCTCTTGCTGCTCTTCACGATGCCTTGGCACCCTATCTACAGGCACAGCAGCAGTGGCGATCTGTGCTTTCCCAGAGATGCATGATCTCATGGCGCTCGGCCGCGGCAGAGCCTCTTGCCGAAAAGGCAAACGTCCGGCTCCTTCTCCCACAAGGAAGGGCCCAGCCCTGAAAGCTCTTGCTTCTCTTCACGGTGCCTTGGCACCCTATCTACAGGCACAACAGCACTGGGGATCTGTGCTTTCCCAGAGACGCAACATCTCATGGCGCTCGGCCGCGGCAGAGCCTCTTGCCGAAAAGGCAAACGTCCGGCTCCTTCTCCCACAAGGAAGGGCCCAGCCCTGAAAGCTCTTGCTGCTCTTCACGGTGCCTTGGCGCCCTATCTACAGGCACATCAGCAGTGGGGATCTGTGTTTCCCAGAGAAGCAACATCTCATGTCGCTCGGCCGCGGCAGAGCCTCTTGCCGAAAAGGCAAACGTCCGGCTACTTCTCCAACAAGGAAGGACCCAGCCCGGAAAGCTGTTGCTGCGCTTCACCTTCCCTTGGCACCCTATCTACAGGCACAACAGCACTGGGGATCTGTGCTTTCCCAGAGAAGCAAGATCTCTTTGCGCTCGGCCGCGGCAGAGCCTCTTGCCGAAAGGGCAAACGTCCGGCTCCTTCTCCCACAAAGAAGGGCCCAGCCCTGAAAGATGTTGCTGCTCTTCACCTACCCTTGGTGCCCTATCTACAGGCACAACAGCACTGCGGATCTGTGCTTTCCCAGAGACGCAACATCTCATGGCGCTCGGCCGCGGCAGAGCCTCTTGCCGAAAAGGCAAACGTCCGGCTCCTTCTCCCACAAGGAAGGACCCAGCCCGGAAAGCTGTTGCTGCTCTTCACCTACCCTTGGCACCCTATCTACAGGCACAACAGCACTGGGGATCTGTGCTTTCCCAGAGACGCAACATCTCATGGCGCTCGGCCGCGGCAGAGCCTCTTGCCGAAAAGGCAAACGTCCGGCTCCTTCTCCCACAAGGAAGGGCCCAGCCCTGAAAGCTCTTGCTGCTCTTCACTTACCCTTGGCGCCCTATCTACAGGCACAACAGCACTGGGGATCTGTGCTTTCCCAGAGACGCAACATCTCATGGCGCTCGGCCGCGGCAGAGCCTCTTGCCGAAAAGGCAAACGTCCGGCTCCTTCTCCCACAAGGAAGGGTCCAGCCCTGAAAGCTCTTGCTGCTCTTCACGGTGCCTTGGCACCCTATCTACAGGCACAACAGCACTGGGGATCTGTGCTTTCCCAGAGACGCAACATCTCATGGCGCTCGGCCGCGGCAGAGCCTCTTGCCGAAAAGGCAAACGTCCGGCTCCTTCTCCCACAAGGAAGGACCCAGCCCTGAAAGCTGTTGCTGCTCTTCACCTACCCTTGGCACCCTATCTACAGGCACAACAGCACTGGGGATCTGTGCTTTCCCAGAGACGCAACATCTCATGGCGCTCGGCCGCGGCAGAGCCTCTTGCCGAAAAGGCAAACGTCCGGCTCCTTCTCCCACAAGGAAGGGCCCAGCCCTGAAAGCTCTTGCTGCTCTTCACGGTGCCTTGGCACCCTATCTACAGGCACAACAGCACTGGGGATCTGTGCTTTCCCAGAGACGCAACATCTCATGGCGCTCGGCCGCGGCAGAGCCTCTTGCCGAAAAGGCAAACGTCCGGCTCCTTCTCCCACAAGGAAGGGCCCAGCCCTCAAAGCTCTTGCTGCTCTTCACCTACCCTTGGCGCCCTATCTACAGGCACAACAGCACTGGGGATCTGTGCTTTCCCAGAGACGCAACATCTCATGGCGCTCGGCCGCGGCAGAGCCTCTTGCCGAAAAGGCAAACGTCCGGCTCCTTCTCCCACAAGGAAGGGCCCAGCCCTGAAAGCTCTTGCTGCTCTTCACGGTGCCTTGGCGCCCTATCTACAGGCACAACAGCACTGGGGATCTGTGCTTTCCCAGAGACGGAACATCTCATGGCGCTCGGCCGCGGCAGAGCCTCTTGCCGAAAAGGCAAACGTCCGGCTCCTTCTCCCACAAGGAAGGGCCCAGCCCTGAAAGCTCTTGCTGCTCTTCACGGTGCCTTGGCACCCTATCTACAGGCACAACAGCACTGGGGATCTGTGCTTTCCCAGAGACGCAACATCTCATGGCGCTCGGACGCGGCAGAGCCTCTTGCCGAAAAGGCAAACGTCCGGCTCCTTCTCCCACAAGGAAGGACCCAGCCCGGAAAGCTGTTGCTGCTCTTCACCTACCCTTGGCACCCTGTCTACATGCACAACAGCAGTGGGAATCTGTGCTTTCCCAGAGACGCAAGATCTCTTTGCGCTCGGCCGCGGCAGAACCTCTTGCCGAAAGGGCAAACGTCCGGCTCCTTCTCCCACAAAGAAGGGCCCAGCCCTGAAAGATGTTGCTGCTCTTCACCTACCCTTGGCGCCCTATCTACAGGCACAACAGCACTGCGGATCTGTGCTTTCCCAGAGAAGCAACATCTCATGGCGCTCGGCCGCGGCAGAGCCTCTTGCCGAAAAGGCAAACGTCCGGCTCCTTCTCCCACAAGGAAGGGCCCAGCCCTGAAAGCTCTTGCTGCTCTTCACGGTGCCTTGGCGCCCTATCTACAGGCACAACAGCACTGGGGATCTGTGCTTTCCCAGAGAAGCAACATCTCATGGCGCTCGGCCGCGGCAGAGCCTCTTGCCGAAAAGGCAAACGTCCGGCTCCTTCTCCCACAAGGAAGGGCCCAGCCCTGAAAGCTCTTGCTGATCTTCACGGTGCCTTGGCACCCTATCTACAGGCACAACAGCAGTGGGGATCTGTGCTTTCCCAGAGACGCAACATCTCATGGCGCTCGGCCGCGGCAGAGCCTCTTGCCGAAAAGGCAAACGTCCGGCTCCTTCTCCCACAAGGAAGGACCCAGCCCGGAAAGATGTTGCTGCTCTTCACCTACCCTTGGCACCCTATCTACATGCACAACAGCAGTGGGAATCGGTGCTTTCCCAGAGACGCAAGATCTCTTTGCGCTCGGCCGCGGCAGAACCTCTTGCCGAAAGGGCAAACGTCCGGCTCCTTCTCCCACAAAGAAGGGCCCAGCCCTGAAAGATGTTGCTGCTCTTCACCTACCCTTGGCGCCCTATCTACAGGCACAACAGCACTGCGGATCTGTGCTTTCCCAGAGAAGCAACATCTCATGGCGCTTGGCCGCGGCAGAGCCTCTTGCCGAAAAGGCAAACGTCCGGCTCCTTCTCCCACAAGGAAGGGCCCAGCCCTGAAAGCTCTTGCTGCTCTTCACGGTGCCTTGGCGCCCTATCTACAGGCACAACAGCACTGGGGATCTGTGCTTTCCCAGAGACGCAACATCTCATGGCGCTCGGCCGCGGCAGAGCCTCTTGCCGAAAAGGCAAACGTCCGGCTACTTCTCCAACAAGGAAGGACCCAGCCCGGAAAGCTGTTGCTGCTCTTCACCTATCCTTGGCACCCTATCTACAGGCACAACAGCAGTGGGGATCTGTGCTTTCCCAGAGACGCAACATCTCATGGCGCTCGCCCGCGGCAGAGCCTCGTGCCGAAAAGGCAAACGTCCGGCTCCTTCTCCCACAAGGAAGGACCCAGCCCGGAAAGCTCTTGCTGCTCTTCACGGTGCCTTGGTGCCCTATCTACAGGCACAACAGCAGTGGGGATCTGTGCTTTCCCAGAGAAGCAACATCTCATGGCGCTCGGCCGCGGCAGAGCCTCTTGCCGAAAAGCCAAACGTCTGGCACCTTCTCCCACAAGGAAGGGCCCAGCCCGGAAAGCTCTTGCTGCTCTTCACGGTGCCTTGGCGCCCTATCTACAGGCACAACAGCAGTGGGGATCTGTGTTTTCCCAGAGACGCAACATCTCATGGCGATCGGCCGCGGCAGAGCCTCTTGCCGAAAAGGCAAACGTCCGGCTCCTTCTCCCACAAGGAAGGGCCCAGCCCTGAAAGCTCTTGCTGCTCTTCACCTACCCTTGGCACCCTATCTACAGGCACATCAGCAGTGGGGATCTGTGTTTCCCAGAGAAGCAACATCTCATGGCGCTCGGCCGCGGCAGAGCCTCTTGCCGAAAAGGCGAACGTCCGGCTCCTTCTCCCACAAGGAAGGACCCAGCCCTGAAAGCTGTTGCTTCTCTTCACGGTGCCTTGGCGCCCTATCTACAGGCACAACAGCAGTGGGGATCTGTGCTTTCCCAGAGACGGAACATTTCATGGCGCTCGGCCGCGGCAGAGCCTCTTGCTGAAAAGGCAAACGTCCGGCTCCTTCTCCCACAAAGAAGGGCCCAGCCCTGAAAGCTGTTGCTGCTCTTCACCTACACTTGGTGCCCTATCTACAGGCACAACAGCACTGGGGATCTGTGCTTTCCCAGAGACGCAACATCTCATGGCGCTCGGCCGCGGCAGAGCCTCTTGCCGAAAAGGCAAACGTCCGGCTCCTTCTCCCACAAAGAAGGGCCCAGCCCGGAAAGCTCTTGCTGCTCTTCACCTACCCTTGGCACCCTATCTACATGCACAACAGCAGTGGGAATCTGTGCTTTCCCAGAGACGCAAGATCTCTTTGGGCCCGGCCGCGGCAGAGCCTCTTGCCGAAAGGGCAAACGTCCGGCTCCTTCTCCCACAAAGAAGGGCCCAGCCCTGAAAGCTGTTGCTGCTCTTCACCTACCCTTGGCGCCCTATCTATAGGCACAACAGCACTGGGGATCTGTGCTTTCCCAGAGAAGCAACATCTCATGGCGCTCGGCCGCGGCAGAGCCTCTTGCCGAAAAGGCAAACGTCCGGCTCCTTCTCCCACAAGGAAGGACCCAGCCCGGAAAGCTGTTGCTGCTCTTCACCTACCCTTGGCACCCTATCTACAGGCACAACAGCAGTGGGGATCTGTGCTTTCCCAGAGACGCAACATCTCATGGCGCTCGGCCGCGGCAGAGCCTCTTGCCGAAAAGGCAAACGTCCGGCTCCTTCTCCCACAAGGAAGGGCCCAGCCCTGAAAGCTCTTGCTGCTCTTCATGGTGCCTTGGCGCCCTATCTACAGGCACAGCAGCAGTGGGGATCTGTGCTTTCCCAGAGACGCAACATTTCATGGCGCTCGGCCGCGGCAGAGCCTCTTGCCGAAAAGGCAAGCGTCCGGCTACTTCTCCAACAAGGAAGGACCCAGCCCGGAAAGCTGTTGCTGCTCTTCACCTACCCTTGGCACCCTATCTATAGGAACAACAGCAGTGGGGATCTGTGCTTTCCCAGAGACGCAACATCTCATGGTGCTCGGCCGCGGCAGAGCCTCTTGCCGAAAAGCCAAACGTCTGGCTCCTTCTCCCACAAGGAAGGGCCCAGCCCTGAAAGCTCTTGCTGCTCTTCACCTACCCTTGGCGCCCTATCTACAGGCACAACAGCAGTGGGGATCTGTGCTTTCCCAGAGACGCAATATCTCATGGCGCTCGGCCGCGGCAGAGCCTCTTGCCGAAAAGGCAAACGTCCGGCTCCTTCTCCCACAAGGAAGGACCCAGGCCGGAAAGCTCTTGCTGCTCTTCACGGTGCCTTGGCGCCCTATCTACAGGCACAACAGCAGTGGGGATCTGTGCTTTCCCAGAGACGCAAGATCTCATGGCGCTCGCCCGCGGCAGAGCCTCTTGCCGAAAAGGCAAACGTCCGGCTCCTTCTCCCACAAGGAAGGACCCAGCCCGTAAAGCTGTTGCTGCTCTTCACCTACCCTTGGCACCCTATCTACAGGCACATCAGCACTGGGGATCTGTGCTTTCCCAGAGACGCAAGATCTCATGGCGCTCGGCCGCGGCAGAGCCTCTTGCCGAAAAGGCAAACGTCCGGCTCCTTCTCCCACAAGGAAGGGCCCAGCCCTGAAAGCTCTTGCTGCTCTTCACCTACCCTTGGCACCCCATCTACAGGCACAACAGCAGTGGGGATCTCTGCTTTCCCAGAGACGCAACATCTCATGGCGCTCGGCCGCGGCAGAGCCTCTTGCCGAAAAGGCAAACGTCCGGCTCCTTCTCCCACAAAGAAGGACCCAGCCCTGAAAGATGTTGCTGCTCTTCACCTACACTTGGTGCCCTATTTACAGGCACATCAGCAGTGGGGATCTGTGCTTTCCCAGAGACGCAACATCTCATGGCGCTCGGCCGCGGCAGAGCCTCTTGCCGAAAAGGCAAACGTCCGGCTCCTTCTCCCACAAGGAAGGGCCCAGCCCTGAAAGCTCTTGCTGCTCTTCACGGTGCCTTGGTGCCCTATCTACAGGCACAACAGCAGTGGGGATCTGTGCTTTCCCAGAGACGCAAGATCTCATGGCGCTCGGCCGCGGCAGAGCCTCTTGCCGAAAAGGCAAACGTCCGGCTCCTTCTCCCACAAGGAAGGGCCCAGCCCTGAAAGCTCTTGCTGATCTTCACGGTGCCTTGGCACCCTATCTACAGGCACAACAGCACTGGGGATCTGTGCTTTCCCAGAGACGCAACATCTCATGGCGCTCGGCCGCGGCAGAGCCTCTTGCCGAAAAGGCAAGCGTCCGGCTACTTCTCCAACAAGGAAGGACCCAGCCCGGAAAGCTGTTGCTGCTCTTCACCTACCCTTGGCACCCTATCTACAGGCACAACAGCAGTGGGGATCTGTGCTTTCCCAGAGACGCAACATCTCATGGCGCTCGCCCGCGGCAGAGCCTCGTGCCGAAAAGGCAAACGTCCGGCTCCTTCTCCCACAAGGAAGGACCCAGCCCGGAAAGCTCTTGCTGCTCTTCACGGTGCCTTGGTGCCCTATCTACGGGCACAACAGCAGTGGGGATCTGTGCTTTCCCAGAGAAGCAACATCTCATGGCGCTCGGCCGCGGCAGAGCCTCTTGCCGAAAAGCCAAACGTCTGGCTCCTTCTCCCACAAGGAAGGGCCCAGCCCGGAAAGCTCTTGCTGCTCTTCACGGTGCCTTGGCACCCTATCTACAGGCACAACAGCAGTGGGGATCTGTGTTTTCCCAGAGACGCAACATCTCATGGCGCTCGGCCGCGGCAGAGCCTCTTGCCGAAAAGGCAAACGTCCGGCTCCTTCTCCCACAAGGAAGGGCCCAGCCCTGAAAGCTCTTGCTGCTCTTCACCTACCCTTGGCACCCTATCTACAGGCACATCAGCAGTGGGGATCTGTGTTTCCCAGAGAAGCAACATCTCATGGCGCTCGGCCGCGGCAGAGCCTCTTGCCGAAAAGGCGAACGTCCGGCTCCTTCTCCCACAAGGAAGGACCCAGCCCTGAAAGCTGTTGCTGCTCTTCACGGTGCCTTGGCGCCCTATCTACAGGCACAACAGCAGTGGGGATCTGTGCTTTCCCAGAGACGCAACATCTCATGGCGCTCGGCCGCGGCAGAGCCTCTTGCCGAAAAGGCAAACGTCCGGCTCCTTCTCCCACAAGGAAGGGCCCAGCCCTGAAAGCTCTTGCTGCACTTCACCTACCCTTGGCGCCCTATCTACAGGCACAACAGCAGTGGGGATCTGTGCTTTCCCAGAGACGGAACATTTCATGGCGCTCGGCCGCGGCAGAGCCTCTTGCTGAAAGGCAAACGTCCGGCTCCTTCTCCCACAAAGAAGGGCCCAGCCCTGAAAGCTGTTGCTGCTCTTCACCTACACTTGGTGCCCTATCTACAGGCACAACAGCACTGGGGATCTGTGCTTTCCCAGAGACGCAACATCTCATGGCGCTCGGCCGCGGCAGAGCCTCTTGCCGAAAAGGCAAACGTCCGGCTCCTTCTCCCACAAAGAAGGGCCCAGCCCGGAAAGCTCTTGCTGCTCTTCACCTACCCTTGGCACCCTATCTACATGCACAACAGCAGTGGGAATCTGTGCTTTCCCAGAGACGCAAGATCTCTTTGGGCCCGGCCGCGGCAGAGCCTCTTGCCGAAAGGGCAAACGTCCGGCTCCTTCTCCCACAAAGAAGGGCCCAGCCCTGAAAGATGTTGCTGCTCTTCACCTACCCTTGGCGCCCTATCTATAGGCACAACAGCACTGCGGATCTGTGCTTTCCCAGAGAAGCAACATCTCATGGCGCTCGGCCGCGGCAGAGCCTCTTGCCGAAAAGGCAAACGTCCGGCTCCTTCTCCCACAAGGAAGGACCCAGCCCGGAAAGCTGTTGCTGCTCTTCACCTACCCTTGGCACCCTATCTACAGGCACAACAGCAGTGGGGATCTGTGCTTTCCCAGAGACGCAACATCTCATGGCGCTCGGCCGCGGCAGAGCCTCTTGCCGAAAAGGCAAACGTCCGGCTCCTTCTCCCACAAGGAAGGGCCCAGCCCTGAAAGCTCTTGCTGCTCTTCATGGTGCCTTGGCGCCCTATCTACAGGCACAGCAGCAGTGGGGATCTGTGCTTTCCCAGAGACGCAACATTTCATGGCGCTCGGCCGCGGCAGAGCCTCTTGCCGAAAAGGCAAGCGTCCGGCTACTTCTCCAACAAGGAAGGACCCAGCCCGGAAAGCTGTTGCTGCTCTTCACCTACCCTTGGCACCCTATCTATAGGAACAACAGCAGTGGGGATCTGTGCTTTCCCAGAGACGCAACATCTCATGGTGCTCGGCCGCGGCAGAGCCTCTTGCCGAAAAGCCAAACGTCTGGCTCCTTCTCCCACAAGGAAGGGCCCAGCCCTGAAAGCTCTTGCTGCTCTTCACCTACCCTTGGCACCCTATCTACAGGCACAACAGCAGTGGGGATCTGTGCTTTCCCAGAGACGCAATATCTCATGGCGCTCGGCCGCGGCAGAGCCTCTTGCCGAAAAGGCAAACGTCCGGCTCCTTCTCCCACAAGGAAGGACTCAGGCCGGAAAGCTCTTGCTGCTCTTCACGGTGCCTTGGCGCCCTATCTACAGGCACAACAGCACTGGGGATCTGTGCTTTCCCAGAGACGCAAGATCTCATGGCGCTCGCCCGCGGCAGAGCCTCTTGCCGAAAAGGCAAACGTCCGGCTCCTTCTCCCACAAGGAAGGACCCAGCCCGGAAAGCTGTTGCTGCTCTTCACCTACCCTTGGCACCCTATCTACAGGCACATCAGCACTGGGGATCTGTGCTTTCCCAGAGACGCAAGATCTCATGGCGCTCGGCCGCGGCAGAGCCTCTTGCCGAAAAGGCAAACGTCCGGCTCCTTCTCCCACAAGGAAGGGCCCAGCCCTGAAAGCTCTTGCTGCTCTTCACCTACCCTTGGCACCCCATCTACAGGCACAACAGCAGTGGGGATCTCTGCTTTCCCAGAGACGCAACATCTCATGGCGCTCGGCCGCGGCAGAGCCTCTTGCCGAAAAGGCAAACGTCCGGCTCCTTCTCCCACAAAGAAGGGCCCAGCCCTGAAAGATGTTGCTGCTCTTCACCTACACTTGGTGCCCTATTTACAGGCACATCAGCAGTGGGGATCTGTGCTTTCCCAGAGACGCAACATCTCATGGCGCTCGGCCGCGGCAGAGCCTCTTGCCGAAAAGGCAAACGTCCGGCTCCTTCTCCCACAAGGAAGGGCCCAGCCCTGAAAGCTCTTGCTGCTCTTCACGGTGCCTTGGTGCCCTATCTACAGGCACAACAGCAGTGGGGATCTGTGCTTTCCCAGAGACGCAACATCTCATGGCGCTCGGCCGCGGCAGAGCCTCTTGCCGAAAAGGCAAACGTCCGGCTCCTTCTCCCACAAGGAAGGGCCCAGCCCTGAAAGCTCTTGCTGCTCTTCACCTACCCTTTGCGCCCTATCTACAAGCACAACAGCACTGGGGATCTGTGCTTTCCCAGAGACGCAACATCTCATGGCGCTCGGCCGCGGCAGAGCCTCTTGCCGAAAAGGCAAACGTCCGGCTCCTTCTCCCACAAAGAAGGGCCCAGCCCTGAAAGCTCTTGCTGCTCTTCACCTACACTTGGTGCCCTATTTACAGGAACATCAGCAGTGGGGATCTGTGCTTTCCCAGAGACGCAACATCTCATGGCGCTCGGCCGCGGCAGAGCCTCTTGCCAAAAAGGCAAACGTCCGGCTCCTTCTCCCACAAGGAAGGGCCCAGCCCTGAAAGCTCTTGCTGCTCTTCACGGTGTCTTGGCGCCCTATCTACAGGCACAACAGCAGTGGGGATCTGTGCTTTCCCAGAGACGCAACATCTCATGGCGCTCGGCCGCGGCAGAGCCTCTTGCCGAAAAGGCAAACGTCCGGCTCCTTCTCCCACAAGGAAGGGACCAGCCCTGAAAGCTCTTGCTGCTCTTCACGGTGCCTTGGTGCCCTATCTACAGGCACAACAGCAGTGGGGATCTGTGCTTTCCCAGAGACGCAACATCTCATGGCGCTCGGCCGCGGCAGAGCCTCTTGCCGAAAAGGCAAACGTCCGGCTCCTTCTCCCACAAGGAAGGGCCCAGCCCTGAAAGCTCTTGCTGCTCTTCACGGTGCCTTGGCACCCTATCTACAGGCACAGCAGCAGTGGGGATCTGTGCTTTCCCAGAGACGCAACATATCATGGCGCTCGGCCGCGGCAGAGCCTCTTGCCTAAAAGGCAAACATCCGGCTCCTTCTCCCACAAGGAAGGACCCAGCCCGCAAAGCTGTTGCTGCTCTTCACCTACCCTTGGCACCCTATCTACAGGCACAACAGCAGTGGGGATCTGTGCTTTCCCAGAGAAGCAACATCTCATGGCGCTCGGCCGCGGCAGAGCCTCTTGCCGAAAAGCCAATCGTCTGGCTCCATCTCCCACAAGGAAGGACCCAGCCCGGAAAGCTGTTGCTGCTCTTCACCTACCCTTGGCACCCTATCTACAGGCACAACAGCAGTGGGGATCTGTGCTTTCCCACAGACGCAACATCTCATGGCGCTCGCCCGCGGCAGAGCCTCATGCCGAAACGGCAAACGTCCGGCTCCTTCTCCCACAAGGAAGGAGCCAGCCCTGAAAGCTCTTGCTGCTCTTCACGGTGCCTTGGCACCCTATCTACAGGCACAACAGCAGTGGGGATCTGTGCTTTCCCAGAGAAGCAACATCTCATGGCGCTCGGCCGCGGCAGAGCCTCTTGCCGAAAAGCCAAACATCTGGCTCCTTCTCCCACAAGGAAGGGCCCAGCCCTGAAAGCTCTTGCTGCTCTTCACGGTGCCTTGGCACCCTATCTACAGGCACAACAGCAGTGGGGATCTGTGCTTTCCCAGAGACGCAACATCTCATGGCGCTCGGCCGCGGCAGAGCCTCTTGCCGAAAAGGCAAACGTCCGGCTCCTTCTCCCACAAGGAAGGGCCCAGCCCTGAAAGCTCTTGCTGCTCTTCACCTACCCTTGGCACCCTATCTACAGGCACAACAGCAGTGGGGACCTGTGTTTCCCAGAGAAGCAACATCTCATGGCGCTCGGCCGCGGCAGAGCCTCTTGCCGAAAAGGCGAACGTCCGGCTCCTTCTCCCACAAGGAAGGACCCAGCCCGGAAAGCTGTTGCTGCTCTTCACCTACTCTTGGCACCCTATCTACAGGCACAACAGCACTGGGGATCTGTGCTTTCCCAGAGACGCAACATCTCATGGCGCTCGGCCGCGGCAGAGCCTCTTGCCGAAAAGGCAAACGTCCGGCTCCTTCTCCCACAAGGAAGGGCCCAGCCCTGAAAGCTCTTGCTGCTCTTCACCTACCCTTGGCGCCCTATCTACAGGCACAACAGCAGTGGGGATCTGTGCTTTCCCAGAGACGCAACATTTCATGGCGCTCGGCCGCGGCAGAGCCTCTTGCCGAAAAGGCAAACGTCCGGCTCCTTCTCCCACAAAGAAGGGCCCAGCCCTGAAAGCTGTTGCTGCTCTTCACCTACACTTGGTGCCCTATCTACAGGCACAACAGCACTGGGGATCTGTGCTTTCCCAGAGACGCAACATCTCATGGCGCTCGGCCGCGGCAGAGCCTCTTGCCGAAAAGGCAAACGTCCGGCTCCTTCTCCCACAAGGAAGGGCCCAGCCCTGAAAGCTCTTGCTGCTCTTCACGGTGCCTTGGCGCCCTATCTACAGGCACAACAGCAGTGGGGATCTGTGCTTTCCCAGAGACGCAACATCTCATGGCGCTCGGCCGCGGCAGAGCCTCTTGCCGAAAAGGCAAGCGTCCGGCTACTTCTCCAACAAGGAAGGACCCAGCCCGGAAAGCTGTTGCTGCTCTTCACCTACCCTTGGCACCCTATCTACAGGCACATCAGCACTGGGGATCTGTGCTTTCCCAGAGACGCAACATCTCATGGCGCTCGGCCGCGGCAGAGCCTCTTGCCGAAAAGGCAAACGTCCGGCTCCTTCTCCCACAAGGAAGGGCCCAGCCCTGAAAGCTGTTGCTGCTCTTCACGGTGCCTTGACGCCCTATCTACAGGCACAACAGCAGTGGGGATCTGTGCTTTCCCAGAGACGCAACATCTCATGGCGCTCGGCCGCCGCAGAGCCTCTTGCCGAAAGGGCAAACGTCCGGCTCCTTCTCCCACAAGGAAGGGCCCAGCCCTGAAAGCTCTTGCTGCTCTTCACGGTGCCTTGCACCCTATCTACAGGCACAACAGCACTGGGCATCTGTGCTTTCCCAGAGAAGCAACATCTCATGGCGCTCGCCCGCGGCAGAGCCTCATGCCGAAAAGGCAAACGTCCGGCTCCTTCTCCCACAAGGAAGGACCCAGCCCGGAAAGCTCTTGCTGCTCTTCACGGTGCCTTGGCACCCTATCTACAGGCACAACAGCAGTGGGGATCTGTGCTTTCCCAGAGAAGCAACATCTCATGGCGCTCGGCCGCGGCAGAGCCTCTTGCCGAAAAGCCAAACGTCTGGCTCCTTCTCCCACAAGGAAGGGGCCAGCCCTGAAAGCTGTTGCTGCTCTTCACCTACCCTTGGCACCCTATCTACAGGCACAACAGCAGTGGGGATCTGTGCTTTTCCAGAGACGCAACATCTCATGGTGCTCGGCCGCGGCAGAGCCTCTTGCCGAAAAGGCAAACGTCCGGCTCCTTCTCCCACAAGGAAGGGCCCAGCCCTGAAAGCTCTTGCTGCTCTTCACCTACCCTTGGCGCCCTATCTACAGGCACAACAGCAGTGGGGATCTGTGCTTTCCCAGAGACGCAACATTTCATGGCGCTCGGCCGCGGCAGAGCCTCTTGCCGAAAGGGCAAACGTCCGGCTCCTTCTCCCACAAAGAAGGGCCCAGCCCTGAAAGCTCTTGCTGCTCTTCACCTACACTTGGTGCCCTATCTACAGGCACAACAGCACTGCGGATCTGTGCTTTCCCAGAGACGCAACATCTCATGGCGCTCGGCCGCGGCAGAGCCTCTTGCCGAAAAGGCAAACGTCCGGCTCCTTCTCCCACAAGGAAGGGCCCAGCCCGGAAAGCTCTTGCTGCTCTTCACCTACACTTGGTGCCCTATCTACAGGCACAACAGCACTGGGGATCTGTGCTTTCCCAGAGACGCAACATCTCATGGCGCTCGGCCGCGGCAGAGCCTCTTGCCGAAAAGGCAAACGTCCGGCTCCTTCTCCCACAAGGAAGGGCCCAGCCCTGAAAGCTCTTGCTGCTCTTCACGGTGCCTTGGCGCCCTATCTACAGGCACAACAGCAGTGGGGATCTGTGCTTTCCCAGAGACGCAACATCTCATGGCGCTCGGCCGCGGCAGAGCCTCTTGCCGAAAAGGCAAGCGTCCGGCTACTTCTCCAACAAGGAAGGACCCAGCCCGGAAAGCTGTTGCTGCTCTTCACCTACCCTTGGCACCCTATCTACAGGCACATCAGCACTGGGGATCTGTGCTTTCCCAGAGACGCAACATCTCATGGCGCTCGGCCGCGGCAGAGCCTCTTGCCGAAAAGGCAAACGTCCGGCTCCTTCTCCCACAAGGAAGGGCCCAGCCCTGAAAGCTGTTGCTGCTCTTCACGGTGCCTTGACGCCCTATCTACAGGCACAACAGCAGTGGGGATCTGTGCTTTCCCAGAGACGCAACATCTCATGGCGCTCGGCCGCCGCAGAGCCTCTTGCCGAAAGGGCAAACGTCCGGCTCCTTCTCCCACAAGGAAGGGCCCAGCCCTGAAAGCTCTTGCTGCTCTTCACGGTGCCTTGCACCCTATCTACAGGCACAACAGCACTGGGCATCTGTGCTTTCCCAGAGAAGCAACATCTCATGGCGCTCGCCCGCGGCAGAGCCTCATGCCGAAAAGGCAAACGTCCGGCTCCTTCTCCCACAAGGAAGGACCCAGCCCGGAAAGCTCTTGCTGCTCTTCACGGTGCCTTGGCACCCTATCTACAGGCACAACAGCAGTGGGGATCTGTGCTTTCCCAGAGAAGCAACATCTCATGGCGCTCGGCCGCGGCAGAGCCTCTTGCCGAAAAGCCAAACGTCTGGCTCCTTCTCCCACAAGGAAGGGGCCAGCCCTGAAAGCTGTTGCTGCTCTTCACCTACCCTTGGCACCCTATCTACAGGCACAACAGCAGTGGGGATCTGTGCTTTTCCAGAGACGCAACATCTCATGGTGCTCGGCCGCGGCAGAGCCTCTTGCCGAAAAGGCAAACGTCCGGCTCCTTCTCCCACAAGGAAGGGCCCAGCCCTGAAAGCTCTTGCTGCTCTTCACCTACCCTTGGCGCCCTATCTACAGGCACAACAGCAGTGGGGATCTGTGCTTTCCCAGAGACGCAACATTTCATGGCGCTCGGCCGCGGCAGAGCCTCTTGCCGAAAGGGCAAACGTCCGGCTCCTTCTCCCACAAAGAAGGGCCCAGCCCTGAAAGCTCTTGCTGCTCTTCACCTACACTTGGTGCCCTATCTACAGGCACAACAGCACTGCGGATCTGTGCTTTCCCAGAGACGCAACATCTCATGGCGCTCGGCCGCGGCAGAGCCTCTTGCCGAAAAGGCAAACGTCCGGCTCCTTCTCCCACAAGGAAGGGCCCAGCCCGGAAAGCTCTTGCTGCTCTTCACGGTGCCTTGGCACCCTATCTACAGGCACAACAGCAGTGGGGATCTGTGCTTTCCCAGAGAAGCAACATCTCATGGCGCTCGGCCGCGGCAGAGCCTCTTGCCGAAAAGCCAAACGTCTGGCTCCTTCTCCCACAAGGAAGGGCCCAGCCCTGAAAGCTCTTGCTGCTCTTCACGGTGCCTTGGCACCCTATCTACAGGCACAACAGCAGTGGGGATCTGTGCTTTCCCAGAGACGCAACATCTCATGGCGCTTGGCCGCGCAGAGCCTCTTGCCGAAAAGGCAAACGTCCGGCTCCTTCTCCCACAAGGAAGGGCCCAGCCCGGAAAGCTCTTGCTGCTCTTCACCTACCCTTGGCACCCTATCTACAGGCACATCAGCAGTGGGGATCTGTGTTTCCCAGAGAAGCAACATCTCATGGCGCTCGGCCGCGGCAGAGCCTCTTGCCGAAAAGGCGCACGTCCGGCTCCTTCTCCCACAAGGAAGGACCCAGCCCGGAAAGCTGTTGCTGCTCTTCACCTACTCTTGGCACCCTATCTACAGGCACAACAGCAGTGGGGATCTGTGCTTTCCCAGAGACGCAACATCTCATGGTGCTCGGCCGCGGCAGAGCCTCTTGCCGAAAAGGCAAACGTCCGGCTCCTTCTCCCACAAGGAAGGGCCCAGCCCTGAAAGCTCTTGCTGCTCTTCACCTACCCTTGGCGCCCTATCTACAGGCACAACAGCAGTGGGGATCTGTGCTTTCCCAGAGACGCAACATTTCATGGCGCTCGGCCGCGGCAGAGCCTCTTGCCGAAAAGGCAAACGTCCGGCTCCTTCTCCCACAAAGAAGGGCCCAGCCCTGAAAGCTGTTGCTGCTCTTCACCTACACTTGGTGCCCTATCTACAGGCACAACAGCACTGGGGATCTGTGCTTTCCCAGAGACGCAACATCTCATGGCGCTCGGCCGCGGCAGAGCCTCTTGCCGAAAAGGCAAACGTCCGGCTCCTTCTCCCACAAGGAAGGGCCCAGCCCTGAAAGCTCTTGCTGCTCTTCACGGTGCGTTGGCGCCCTATCTACAGGCACAACAGCAGTGGGGATCTGTGCTTTCCCAGAGATGCAACATCTCATGGCGCTCGGCCGCGGCAGAGCCTCTTGCCGAAAAGGCAAGCGTCCGGCTACTTCTCCAACAAGGAAGGACCCAGCCCGGAAAGCTGTTGCTGCTCTTCACCTTCCCTTGGCACCCTATCTACAGGCACATCAGCACTGGGGATCTGTGCTTTCCCAGAGACGCAACATCTCATGGCGCTCGGCCACGGCAGAGCCTCTTGCCGAAAAGGCAAACGTCCGGCTCCTTCTCCACAAGGAAGGGCCCAGCCCTGAAAGCTGTTGCTGCTCTTCACGGTGCCTTGACGCCCTATCTACAGGCACAACAGCAGTGGGGATCTGTGCTTTCCCAGAGACGCAACATCTCATGGCGCTCGGCCGCCGCAGAGCCTCTTGCCGAAAAGGCAAACGTCCGGCTCCTTCTCCCACAAGGAAGGGCCCAGCCCTGAAAGCTCTTGCTGCTCTTCACCTACCCTTGGCACCCTATCTACAGGAACAACAGCAGTGGGGATCTGTGCTTTCCCACAGACGCAACATCTCATGGTGCTCGACCGCGGCAGAGCCTCTTGCCGAAAAGGCAAACGTCCGGCTCCTTCTCCCACAAGGAAGGACCCAGCCCTGAAAGCTCTTCCTGCTCTTCACCTACTCTTGGCACCCTATCTACAGGCACAACAGCAGTGGGGATCTGTGCTTTCCCAGAGAAGCAACGTCTCATGGTGCTCGGCCGCGGCAGAGCCTCTTGCCGAAAAGGCAAACGTCCGGCTCCTTCTCCCACAAGGAAGGGCCCAGCCCTGAAAGCTCTTGCTGCTCTTCACCTACCCTTGGCGCCCTATCTACAGGCACAACAGCAGTGGGGATCTGTGCTTTCCCAGAGACGCAACATCTCATGGCGCTCGGCCGCGGCAGAGCCTCTTGCCGAAAGGGCAAACGTCCGGCTCCTTCTCCCACAAAGAAGGGCCCAGCCCTGAAAACTCTTGCTGCTCTTCACCTACACTTGGTGCCCTATCTACAGGCACATCAGCAGTGGGGATCTGTGCTTTCCCAGAGACGCAACATCTCATGGCGCTCGGCCGCGGCAGAGCCTCTTGCCGAAAAGGCAAGCGTCCGGCTCCTTCTCCCACAAGGAAGGGCCCAGCCCTGAAAGCTCTTGCTGCTCTTCACGGTGCCTTGGCGCCCTATCTACAGGCACAACAGCAGTGGGGATCTGTGCTTTCCCAGAGAAGCAACATCTCATGGCGCTCGGCCGCGGCAGAGCCTCTTGCCAAAAAGGCAAACGTCCGGCTCCTTCTCCCACAAGGAAGGGCCCAGCCCTGAAAGCTCTTGCTGCTCTTCACGGTGCCTTGACGCCCTATCTACAGGCACAACAGCAGTGGGGATCTGTGCTTTCCCAGAGACGCAACATCTCATGGCGCTCGGCCGCGGCAGAGCCTCTTGCCGAAAAGGCAAACGTCCGGCTCCTTCTCCCACAAGGAAGGGCCCAGCCCTGAAAGCTGTTGCTGCTCTTCACCTACACTTGGTGCCCTATTTACAGGCACATCAGCAGTGGGGATCTGTGCTTTCCCAGAGACGCAACATCTCATGGCGCTCGGCCGCGGCAGAGCCTCTTGCCGAAAAGGCAAACGTCCGGCTCCTTCTCCCACAAGGAAGGGCCCAGCCCTGAAAGCTCTTGCTGCTCTTCACGGTGCCTTGGCGCCCTATCTACAGGCACAACAGCAGTGGGGATCTGTGCTTTCCCAGAGACGCAACATCTCATGGCGCTCGGCCGCGGCAGAGCCTCTTGCCGAAAAGGCAAGCGTCCGGCTACTTCTCCAACAAGGAAGGACCCAGCCCGGAAAGCTGTTGCTGCTCTTCACCTTCCCTTGGCACCCTATCTACAGGCACATCAGCAGTGGGGATCTGTGCTTTCCCAGAGACGCAACATCTCATGGCGCTCGGCCGCGGCAGAGCCTCTTGCCGAAAAGGCAAACGTCCGGCTCCTTCTCCACAAGGAAGGGCCCAGCCCTGAAAGATGTTGCTGCTCTTCACGGTGCCTTGACGCCCTATCTACAGGCACAACAGCAGTGGGGATCTGTGCTTTCCCACAGACGCAACATCTCATGGTGCTCGACCGCGGCAGAGCCTCTTGCCGAAAAGGCAAACGTCCGGCTCCTTCTCCCACAAGGAAGGACCCAGCCCTGAAAGCTCTTGCTGCTCTTCACCTACTCTTGGCACCCTATCTACAGGCACAACAGCAGTGGGGATCTGTGCTTTTCCAGAGACGCAACATCTCATGGTGCTCGGCCGCGGCAGAGCCTCTTGCCGAAAAGGCAAACGTCCGGCTCCTTCTCCCACAAAGAAGGGCCCAGCCCTGAAAGCTCTTGCTGCTCTTCACCTACCCTTGGCGCCCTATCTACAGGCACAACAGCAGTGGGGATCTGTGCTTTCCCAGAGACGCAACATTTCATGGCGCTCGGCCGCGGCAGAGCCTCTTGCCGAAAAGGCAAACGTCCGGCTCCTTCTCCCACAAAGAAGGGCCCAGCCCTGAAAGCTCTTGCTGCTCTTCACCTACACTTGGTGCCCTATCTACAGGCACAACAGCACTGGGGATCTGTGCTTTCCCAGAGACGCAACATCTCATGGCGCTCGGCCGCGGCAGAGCCTCTTGCCGAAAAGGCAAGCGTCCGGCTCCTTCTCCCACAAGGAAGGACCCAGGCCGGAAAGCTCTTGCTGCTCTTCACGGTGCCTTGGCGCCCTATCTACAGGCACAACAGCAGTGGGGATCTGTGCTTTCCCAGAGAAGCAACATCTCATGGCGCTCGGCCGCGGCAGAGCCTCTTGCCGAAAAGGCAAACGTCCGGCTCCTTCTCCCACAAGGAAGGGCCCAGCCCTGAAAGCTCTTGCTGCTCTTCACGGTGCCTTGGTGCCCTATCTACAGGCACAACAGCAGTGGGGATCTGTGCTTTCCCAGAGACGCAACATCTCATGGCGCTCGGCCGCGGCAGAGCCTCTTGCCGAAAAGGCAAACGTCCGGCTCCTTCTCCCACAAGGAAGGGCCCAGCCCTGAAAGCTCTTGCTGCTCTTCACCTACCCTTTGCGCCCTATCTACAAGCACAACAGCACTGGGGATCTGTGCTTTCCCAGAGACGCAACATCTCATGGCGCTCGGCCGCGGCAGAGCCTCTTGCCGAAAAGGCAAACGTCCGGCTCCTTCTCCCACAAAGAAGGGCCCAGCCCTGAAAGCTGTTGCTGCTCTTCACCTACACTTGGTGCCCTATTTACAGGCACATCAGCAGTGGGGATCTGTGCTTTCCCAGAGACGCAACATCTCATGGCGCTCGGCCGCGGCAGAGCCTCTTGCCGAAAAGGCAAACGTCCGGCTCCTTCTCCCACAAGGAAGGGCCCAGCCCTGAAAGCTCTTGCTGCTCTTCACGGTGCCTTGGCGCCCTATCTACAGGCACAACAGCAGTGGGGATCTGTGCTTTCCCAGAGACGCAACATCTCATGGCGCTCGGCCGCGGCAGAGCCTCTTGCCGAAAAGGCAAACATCCGGCTCCTTCTCCCACAAGGAAGGGCCCAGCCCTGAAAGCTCTTGCTGCTCTTCACTGTGCCTTGGTGCCCTATCTACAGGCACAACAGCAGTGGGGATCTGTGCTTTCCCAGAGACGCAACATCTCATGGCGCTCGGCCACGGCAGAGCCTCTTGCCGAAAAGGCAAACGTCCGGCTCCTTCTCCCACAAGGAAGGGCCCAGCCCTGAAAGCTCTTGCTGCTCTTCACGGTGCCTTGGCACCCTATCTACAGGCACAGCAGCAGTGGGGACCTGTGCTTTCCCAGAGACGCAACATATCATGGCGCTCGGCCGCGGCAGAGCCTCTTGCCTAAAAGGCAAACATCCGGCTCCTTCTCCCACAAGGAAGGACCCAGCCCGCAAAGATGTTGCTGCTCTTCACCTACCCTTGGCACCCTATCTACAGGCACAACAGCAGTGGGGATCTGTGCTTTCCCAGAGAAGCAACATCTCATGGCGCTCGGCCGCGGCAGAGCCTCTTGCCGAAAAGCCAAACGTCTGGCTCCTTCTCCCACAAGGAAGGACCCAGCCCTGAAAGCTGTAGCTGCTGTTCACCTACCCTTGGCACCCTATCTACAGGCACAACAGCAGTGGGGATCTGTGCTTTCCCAGAGACGCAACATCTCATGGCGCTCGACCGCGGCAGAGCCTCTTGCCGAAAAGGCAAACGTCCGGCTCCTTCTCCCACAGGGAAGGACCCAGCCCGGAAAGCTGTTGCTGCTCTTCACGGTGCCTTGGCGCCCTATCTACAGGCACAACAGCAGTGGGGATCTGTGCTTTCCCAGAGACGCAACATCTCATGGCGCTCGGCCGCGGCAGAGCCTCTTGCCAAAAAGGCAAACGTCCGGCTCCTTCTCCCACAAGGAAGGGCCCAGCCCTGAAAGCTCTTGCTGCTCTTCACGGTGCCTTGGCGCCCTATCTACAGGCACAACAGCAGTGGGGATCTGTGCTTTCCCAGAGACGCAACATCTCATGGCGCTCAGCCGCGGCAGAGCCTCTTGCCGAAAAGGCAAGCGTCTGGCTACTTCTCCAACAAGGAAGGACCCAGCCCGGAAAGCTGTTGCTGCTCTTCACCTTCCCTTGGCACCCTATCTACAGGCACATCAGCACTGGGGATCTGTGCTTTCCCAGAGACGCAACATCTCATGGCGCTCGGCCGCGGCAGAGCCTCTTGCCGAAAAGGCAAACGTCCGGCTCCTTCTCCACAAGGAAGGGCCCAGCTCTGAAAGCTGTTGCTGCTCTTCACGGTGCCTTGACGCCCTATCTACAGGCACAACAGCAGTGGGGATCTGTGCTTTCCCAGAGACGCAACATCTCATGGCGCTCGGCCGCCGCAGAGCCTCTTGCCGAAAAGGCAAATGTCCGGCTCCTTCTCCCACAAGGAAGGGCCCAGCCCTGAAAGCTCTTGCTGCTCTTCACGGTGCCTTGCACCCTATCTACAGGCACAACAGCACTGGGCATCTGTGCTTTCCCAGAGACGCAACATCTCATGGCGCTCGCCCGCGGCAGAGCCTCATGCCGAAAAGGCAAACGTCCGGCTCCTTCTCCCACAAGGAAGGACCCAGCCCGGAAAGCTCTTGCTGCTCTTCACGGTGCCTTGGCACCCTATCTACAGGCACAACAGCAGTGGGGATCTGTGCTTTCCCAGAGAAGCAACATCTCATGGCGCTCGGCCGCGGCAGAGCCTCTTGCCGAAAAGCCAAACGTCTGGCTCCTTCTCCCACAAGGAAGGGGCCAGCCCTGAAAGCTTTTGCTGCTATTCACCTACCCTTGGCACCCTATCTACAGGAACAACAGCAGTGGGGATCTGTGCTTTCCCAGAGACGCAACATCTCATGGTGCTCGACCGCGGCAGAGCCTCTTGCCGAAAAGGCAAACGTCCGTCTCCTTCTCCCACAAGGAAGGACCCAGCCCGGAAAGCTGTTGCTGCTCTTCACCTACTCTTGGCACCCTATCTACAAGCACAACAGCACTGGGGATCTGTGCTTTCCCAGAGACGCAACATCTCATGGCGCTCGGCCGCGGCAGAGCCTCTTGCAGAAAAGGCAAACGTCCGGCTCCTTCTCCCACAAAGAAGGGCCCAGCCCTGAAAGCTGTTGCTGCTCTTCACCTACACTTGGTGCCCTATTTACAGGCACATCAGCAGTGGGGATCTGTGCTTTCCCAGAGACGCAACATCTCATGGCGCTCGGCCGCGGCAGAGCCTCTTGCCGAAAAGGCAAACGTCCGGCTCCTTCTCCCACAAGGAAGGGCCCAGCCCTGAAAGCTCTTGCTGCTCTTCACGGTGCCTTGGCGCCCTATCTACAGGCACAACAGCAGTGGGGATCTGTGCTTTCCCAGAGACGCAACATCTCATGGCGCTCGGCCGCGGCAGAGCCTCTTGCCGAAAAGGCAAACGTCCGGCTCCTTCTCCCACAAGGAAGGGCCCAGCCCTGAAAGCTCTTGCTGCTCTTCACGGTGCCTTGGCGCCCTATCTACAGGCACAACAGCAGTGGGGATCTGTGCTTTCCCAGAGACGCAAGATCTCATGGCGCTCGGCCGCGGCAGAGCCTCTTGCCGAAAAGGCAAACGTCCGGCTCCTTCTCCCACAAGGAAGGGCCCAGCCCTGAAAGCTCTTGCTGCTCTTCACGGTGCCTTGGCACCCTATCTACAGGCACAGCAGCAGTGGGGATATGTGCTTTCCCAGAGAAGCAACATCTCATGGCGCTCGGCCGCGGCAGAGCCTCTTGCCGAAAAGCCAAACGTCTGGCTCCATCTCCCACAAGGAAGGGGCCAGCCCTGAAAGCTGTTGCTGCTCTTCACCTACCCTTGGCACCCTATCTACAGGAACAACAGCAGTGGGGATCTGTGCTTTCCCACAGACGCAACATCTCATGGTGCTCGACCGCGGCAGAGCCTCTTGCCGAAAAGGCAAACGTCCGGCTCCTTCTCCCACAAGGAAGGACCCAGCCCGGAAAGCTGTTGCTGCTCTTCACCTACCCTTGGCACCCTATCTACAGGCACAACAGCAGTGGGGATATGTGCTTTCCCAGAGACGCAACATCTCATGGCGCTCGGCCGCGGCAGAGCCTCTTGCCGAAAAGGCAAACGTCCGGCTCCTTCTCCCAGAAGGAAGGGCCCAGCCCTGAAAGCTCTTGCTGCTCTTCACCTACCCTTGGCGCCCTATCTACAGGCACAACAGCAGTGGGGATCTGTGCTTTCCCAGAGACGCAACATTTCATGGCGCTCGGCCGCGGCAGAGCCTCTTGCCGAAAAGGCAAACGTCCGTCTCCTTCTCCCACAAGGAAGGGCCCAGCCCTGAAAGCTCTTGCTGCTCTTCACGGTGCCTTGGCGCCCTATCTACAGGCACAACAGCAGTGGGGATCTGTGCTTTCCCAGAGACGCAACATCTCATGGCGCTCGGCCGCGGCAGAGCCTCTTGCCGAAAAGGCAAACGTCCGGCTCCTTCTCCCACAAGGAAGGGCCCAGCCCTGAAAGCTCTTGCTGCTCTTCACGGTGCCTTGGCGCCCTATCTACAGGCACAACAGCACTGGGGATCTGTGCTTTCCCAGAGACGCAATATCTCATGGCGCTCGGCCGCGGCAGAGCCTCTTGCCGAAAAGGCAAACGTCCGGCTCCTTCTCCCACAAGGAAGGACCCAGGCCGGAAAGCTCTTGCTGCTCTTCACGGTGCCTTGGCGCCCTATCTACAGGCACAGCAGCAGTGGGGATCTGTGCTTTCCCAGAGACGCAACATCTCATGGCGCTCGGCCGCGGCAGAGCCTCTTGCCGAAAAGGCAAACGTCCGGCTCCTTCTCCCACAAGGAAGGGCCCAGCCCTGAAAGCTCTTGCTGCTCTTCACCTACCCTTGGCACCCTATCTACAGGCACAACAGCACTGGGGATCTGTGCTTTCCCAGAGACGCAACATCTCATGGCGCTCGGCCGCGGCAGAGCCTCTTGCCGAAAAGGCAAACGTCCGGCTCCTTCTCCCACAAGGAAGGACCCAGCCCTGAAAGCTCTTGCTGCTCTTCACGGTGCCTTGGCGCCCTATCTACAGGCACAACAGCAGTGGGGATCTGTGCTTTCCCAGAGACGCAACATCTCATGGCGCTCGGCCGCGGCAGAGCCTCTTGCCGAAAAGGCAAACGTCCGGCTCCTTCTCCCACAAGGAAGGGCCCAGCCCTGAAAGCTCTTGCTGCTCTTCACGGTGCCTTGGCGCCCTATCTACAGGCACAACAGCAGTGGGGATCTGTGCTTTCCCATAGACGCAACATTTCATGGCGCTCGGCCGCGGCAGAGCCTCTTGCCGAAAAGGCAAACGTCCGGCTCCTTCTCCCACAAGGAAGGGCCCATCCCTGAAAGCTGTTGCTGCTCTTCACGGTGCCTTGGCGCCCTATCTACAGGCACAACAGCAGTGGGGATCTGTGCTTTCCCAGAGACGCAACATTTCATGGCGCTCGGCCGCGGCAGAGCCTCTTGCCAAAAAGGCAAACGTCCGGCTCCTTCTCCCACCAGGAAGGGCCCAGCCCTGAAAGCTCTTGCTGCTCTTCACGGTGCCTTGGCGCCCTATCTACAGGCACAACAGCAGTGGGGATCTGTGCTTTCCCAGAGACGCAACATCTCATGGCGCTCAGCCGCGGCAGAGCCTCTTGCCGAAAAGGCAAGCGTCCGGCTACTTCTCCAACAAGGAAGGACCCAGCCCGGAAAGCTGTTGCTGCTCTTCACCTTCCCTTGGCACCCTATCTACAGGCACATCAGCACTGGGGATCTGTGCTTTCCCAGAGACGCAACATCTCATGGCGCTCGGCCGCGGCAGAGCCTCTTGCCGAAAAGGCAAACGTCCGGCTCCTTCTCCACAAGGAAGGGCCCAGCTCTGAAAGCTGTTGCTGCTCTTCACGGTGCCTTGACGCCCTATCTACAGGCACAACAGCAGTGGGGATCTGTGCTTTCCCAGAGACGCAACATCTCATGGCGCTCGGCCGCCGCAGAGCCTCTTGCCGAAAAGGCAAATGTCCGGCTCCTTCTCCCACAAGGAAGGGCCCAGCCCTGAAAGCTCTTGCTGCTCTTCACGGTGCCTTGCACCCTATCTACAGGCACAACAGCACTGGGCATCTGTGCTTTCCCAGAGACGCAACATCTCATGGCGCTCGCCCGCGGCAGAGCCTCATGCCGAAAAGGCAAACGTCCGGCTCCTTCTCCCACAAGGAAGGACCCAGCCCGGAAAGCTCTTGCTGCTCTTCACGGTGCCTTGGCACCCTATCTACAGGCACAACAGCAGTGGGGATCTGTGCTTTCCCAGAGAAGCAACATCTCATGGCGCTCGGCCGCGGCAGAGCCTCTTGCCGAAAAGCCAAACGTCTGGCTCCTTCTCCCACAAGGAAGGGGCCAGCCCTGAAAGCTTTTGCTGCTCTTCACCTACCCTTGGCACCCTATCTACAGGAACAACAGCAGTGGGGATCTGTGCTTTCCCACAGATGCAACATCTCATGGTGCTCGACCGCGGCAGAGCCTCTTGCCGAAAAGGCAAACGTCCGTCTCCTTCTCCCACAAGGAAGGACCCAGCCCGGAAAGCTGTTGCTGCTCTTCACCTACTCTTGGCACCCTATCTACAAGCACAACAGCACTGGGGATCTGTGCTTTCCCAGAGACGCAATATCTCATGGCGCTCGGCCGCGGCAGAGCCTCTTGCCGAAAAGGCAAACGTCCGGCTCCTTCTCCCACAAAGAAGGGCCCAGCCCTGAAAGCTGTTGCTGCTCTTCACCTACACTTGGTGCCCTATTTACAGGCACATCAGCAGTGGGGATCTGTGCTTTCCCAGAGACGCAACATCTCATGGCGCTCGGCCGCGGCAGAGCCTCTTGCCGAAAAGGCAAACGTCCGGCTCCTTCTCCCACAAGGAAGGGCCCAGCCCTGAAAGCTCTTGCTGCTCTTCACGGTGCCTTGGCGCCCTATCTACAGGCACAACAGCAGTGGGGATCTGTGCTTTCCCAGAGACGCAACATCTCATGGCGCTCGGCCGCGGCAGAGCCTCTTGCCGAAAAGGCAAACGTCCGGCTCCTTCTCCCACAAGGAAGGGCCCAGCCCTGAAAGCTCTTGCTGCTCTTCACGGTGCCTTGGCGCCCTATCTACAGGCACAACAGCAGTGGGGATCTGTGCTTTCCCAGAGACGCAACATCTCATGGCGCTCGGCCGCGGCAGAGCCTCTTGCCGAAAAGGCAAACGTCCGGCTCCTTCTCCCACAAGGAAGGGCCCAGCCCTGAAAGCTCTTGCTGCTCTTCACGGTGCCTTGGCACCCTATCTACAGGCACAGCAGCAGTGGGGATATGTGCTTTCCCAGAGAAGCAACATCTCATGGCGCTCGGCCGCGGCAGAGCCTCTTGCCGAAAAGCCAAACGTCTGGCTCCATCTCCCACAAGGAAGGGGCCAGCCCTGAAAGCTGTTGCTGCTCTTCACCTACCCTTGGCACCCTATCTACAGGAACAACAGCAGTGGGGATCTGTGCTTTCCCACAGACGCAACATCTCATGGTGCTCGACCGCGGCAGAGCCTCTTGCCGAAAAGGCAAACGTCCGGCTCCTTCTCCCACAAGGAAGGACCCAGCCCGGAAAGCTGTTGCTGCTCTTCACCTACTCTTGGCACCCTATCTACAGGCACAACAGCAGTGGGGATATGTGCTTTCCCAGAGACGCAAGATCTCATGGCGCTCGGCCGCGGCAGAGCCTCTTGCCGAAAAGGCAAACGTCCGGCTCCTTCTCCCACAAGGAAGGGCCCAGCCCTGAAAGCTCTTGCTGCTCTTCACGGTGCCTTGGCGCCCTATCTACAGGCACAACAGCACTGGGGATCTGTGCTTTCCCAGAGACGCAACATCTCATGGCGCTCGGCCGCGGCAGAGCCTCTTGCCGAAAAGGCAAACGTCCGGCTCCTTCTCCCACAAGGAAGGACCCAGCCCTGAAAGCTCTTGCTGCTCTTCACGGTGCCTTGGCGCCCTATCTACAGGCACAACAGCAGTGGGGATCTGTGCTTTCCCAGAGACGCAACATCTCATGGCGCTCGGCCGCGGCAGAGCCTCTTGCCGAAAAGGCAAACGTCCGGCTCCTTCTCCCACAAGGAAGGGCCCAGCCCTGAAAGCTCTTGCTGCTCTTCACGGTGCCTTGGCGCCCTATCTACAGGCACAACAGCAGTGGGGATCTGTGCTTTCCCAGAGACGCAACATCTCATGGCGCTCGGCCGCGGCAGAGCCTCTTGCCGAAAAGGCAAACGTCCGGCTCCTTCTCCCACAAGGAAGGGCCCAGCCCGGAAAGCTGTTGCTGCTCTTCACCTACCCTTGGCACCCTATCTACAGGCACAACAGCAGTGGGGATCTGTGCTTTCCCAGAGACGCAACATCTTATGGCGCTCGGCCGCGGCAGAGCCTCTTGCCGAAAAGGCAAACGTCCGGCTCCTTCTCCCACAAGGAAGGGCCCAGCCCTGAAAGCTCTTGCTGCTCTTCACGGTGCCTTGGCGCCCTATCTACAGGCACAACAGCAGTGGGAATCTGTGCTTTCCCAGAGACGCAAGATCTCTTTGCGCTCGGCCGCGGCAGAGCCTCTTGCCGAAAGGGCAAACGTCCGGCTCCTTCTCCCACAAAGAAGGGCCCAGCCCTGAAAGCTGTTGCTGCTCTTCACCTACCCTTGGCGCCCTATCTACAGGCACAACAGCACTGGGGATCTGTGCTTTCCCAGAGAAGCAACATCTCATGGCGCTCGGCCGCGGCAGAGCCTCTTGCCGAAAAGGCAAACGTCCGGCTCCTTCTCCCACAAGGAAGGACCCAGCCCGGAAAGCTGTTGCTGCTCTTCACCTACCCTTGGCACCCTATCTACAGGCACAACAGCAGTGGGGATCTGTGCTTTCCCAGAGACGCAACATCTCATGGCGCTCGGCCGCGGCAGAGCCTCTTGCCGAAAAGGCAAACGTCCGGCTCCTTCTCCCACAAGGAAGGACCCAGCCCTGAAAGCTGTTTCTGCTCTTCACCTACCCTTGGCACCCTATCTACAGGCACAACAGCAGTGGGGATCTGTGCTTTCCCAGAGAAGCAACATCTCATGGCGCTCGGCCGCGGCAGAGCCTCTTGTCGAAAAGGCAAACGTCCGGCTCCTTCTCCCACAAGGAAGGGCCCAGCCCTGAAAGCTCTTGCTGCTCTTCACGGTGCCTTGGCGCCCTATCTACAGGCACAACAGCAGTGGGGATCTGTGCTTTCCCAGCGACGCAAGATCTCATGGCGCTCGGCCGCGGCAGAGCCTCTTGCCAAAAAGGCAAACGTCCGGCTCCTTCTCCCACAAGGAAGGGCCCAGCCCTGAAAGCTCTTGCTGCTCTTCACGGTGCCTTGGCGCCCTATCTACAGGCACAACAGCAGTGGGGATCTGTGCTTTCCCAGAGACGCAACATCTCATGGCGCTCGGCCGCGGCAGAGCCTCTTGCCGAAAAGGCAAACGTCCGGCTCCTTCTCCCACAAGGAAGGGCCCAGCCCTGAAAGCTCTTGCTGCTCTTCACGGTGCCTTGGCACCCTATCTACAGGCACAGCAGCAGTGGGGACCTGTGCTTTCCCAGAGACGCAACATATCATGGCGCTCGGCCGCGGCAGAGCCTCTTGCCTAAAAGGCAAACATCCGGCTCCTTCTCCCACAAGGAAGGACCCAGCCCGCAAAGCTGTTGCTGCTCTTCACCTACCCTTGGCACCCTATCTACAGGAACAACAGCAGTGGGGATCTGTGCTTTCCCAGAGACGCAACATCTCATGGCGCTCGGCCGCGGCAGAGCCTCTTGCCGAAAAGGCAAACGTCCGGCTCCTTCTCCCACAAGGAAGGGCCCAGCCCTGAAAGCTCTTGCTGCTCTTCACCTACCCATGGCACCCTATCTACAGGCACAACAGCAGTGGGGATCTGTGCTTTCCCAGAGACGCAACATCTCATGGCGCTCGGCCGCGGCAGAGCCTCTTGCCAAAAAGGCAAACGTCCGGCTCCTTCTCCCACAAGGAAGGGCCCAGCCCTGAAAGCTCTTGCTGCTCTTCACGGTGCCTTGACGCCCTATCTACAGGCACAACAGCAGTGGGGATCTGTGCTTTCCCAGAGACGCAACATCTCATGGCGCTCGGCCGCCGCAGAGCCTCTTGCCGAAAAGGCAAACGTCCGGCTCCTTCTCCCACAAGGAAGGGCCCAGCCCTGAAAGCTCTTGCTGCTCTTCACGGTGCCTTGCACCCTATCTACAGGCACAACAGCACTGGGCATCTGTGCTTTCCCAGAGACGCAACATCTCATGGCGCTCGGCCGCGGCAGAGCCTCTTGCCGAAAAGCCAAACGTCTGGCTCCTTCTCCCACAAGGAAGGGGCCAGCCCTGAAAGCTGTTGCTGCTCTTCACCTACCCTTGGCACCCTATCTACAGGAACAACAGCAGTGGGGATCTGTGCTTTCCCACAGACGCAACATCTCATGGTGCTCGACCGCGGCAGAGCCTCTTGCCGAAAAGGCAAACGTCCGGCTCCTTCTCCCACAAGGAAGGACCCAGCCCTGAAAGCTCTTGCTGCTCTTCACCTACTCTTGGCACCCTATCTACAGGCACAACAGCAGTGGGGATCTGTGCTTTTCCAGAGACGCAACATCTCATGGTGCTCGGCCGCGGCAGAGCCTCTTGCCGAAAAGGCAAACGTCCGGCTCCTTCTCCCACAAGGAAGGGCCCAGCCCTGAAAGCTCTTGCTGCTCTTCACCTACCCTTGGCGCCCTATCTACACGCACAACAGCAGTGGGGATCTGTGCTTTCCCAGAGACGCAACATTTCATGGCGCTCGGCCGCGGCAGAGCCTCTTGCCGAAAGGGCAAACGTCCGGCTCCTTCTCCCACAAAGAAGGGCCCAGCCCTGAAAGCTCTTGCTGCTCTTCACCTACACTTGGCACCCTATCTACAGGCACAACAGCAGTGGGGATCTGTGCTTTCCCAGAGAAGCAACATCTCATGGCGCTCGGCCGCGGCAGAGCCTCTTGCCGAAAAGGCAAACGTCCGGCTCCTTCTCCCACAAGGAAGGGCCCAGCCCTGAAAGCTCTTGCTGCTCTTCACGGTGCCTTGGTGCCCTATCTACAGGCACAACAGCAGTGGGGATCTGTGCTTTCCCAGAGACGCAACATCTCATGGCGCTCGGCCGCGGCAGAGCCTCTTGCCGAAAAGGCAAACGTCCGGCTCCTTCTCCCACAAGGAAGGGCCCAGCCCTGAAAGCTCTTGCTGCTCTTCACGGTGCCTTGGTGCCCTATCTACAGGCACAACAGCAGTGGGGATCTGTGCTTTCCCAGAGACGCAACATCTCATGGCGCTCGGCCGCGGCAGAGCCTCTTGCCGAAAAGGCAAACGTCCGGCTCCTTCTCCCACAAGGAAGGGCCCAGCCCTGAAAGCTCTTGCTGCTCTTCACGGTGCCTTGGCGCCCTATCTACAGGCACAACAGCAGTGGGGATCTGTGCTTTCCCAGAGACGCAACATCTCATGGCGCTCGGCCGCGGCAGAGCCTCTTGCCGAAAAGGCAAGCGTCCGGCTACTTCTCCAACAAGGAAGGACCCAGCCCGGAAAGCTGTTGCTGCTCTTCACCTTCCCTTGGCACCCTATCTACAGGCACAACAGCAGTGGGGATCTGTGCTTTCCCAGAGACGCAACATCTCATGGCGCTCGGCCGCGGCAGAGCCTCTTGCCGAAAAGGCAAACGTCCGGCTCCTTCTCCCACAAGGAAGGGCCCAGCCCTGAAAGCTCTTGCTGCTCTTCACCTACCCTTGGCGCCCTATCTACAGGCACAACAGCAGTGGGGATCTGTGCTTTCCCAGAGACGCAACATTTCATGGCGCTCGGCCGCGGCAGAGCCTCGTGCCGAAAAGGCAAACGTCCGGCTCCTTCTCCCACAAGGAAGGGCCCAGCCCTGAAAGCTCTTGCTGCTCTTCACCTACCCATGGCACCCTATCTACAGGCACAACAGCAGTGGGGATCTGTGCTTTCCCAGAGACGCAACATCTCATGGCGCTCGGCCGCGGCAGAGCCTCTTGCCGAAAAGGCAAACGTCCGGCTCCTTCTCCCACAAGGAAGGGCCCAGCCCTGAAAGCTCTTGCTGCTCTTCACGGTGCCTTGACGCCCTATCTACAGGCACAACAGCAGTGGGGATCTGTGCTTTCCCAGAGACGCAACATCTCATGGCGCTCGGCCGCGGCAGAGCCTCTTGCCGAAAAGGCAAACGTCCGGCTCCTTCTCCCACAAGGAAGGGCCCAGCCCTGAAAGCTCTTGCTGCTCTTCACGGTGCCTTGCACCCTATCTACAGGCACAACAGCACTGGGCATCTGTGCTTTCCCAGAGACGCAACATCTCATGGCGCTCGGCCGCGGCAGAGCCTCTTGCCGAAAAGCCAAACGTCTGGCTCCTTCTCCCACAAGGAAGGGGCCAGCCCTGAAAGCTGTTGCTGCTCTTCACCTACCCTTGGCACCCTATCTACAGGAACAACAGCAGTGGGGATCTGTGCTTTCCCACAGACGCAACATCTCATGGTGCTCGACCGCGGCAGAGCCTCTTGCCGAAAAGGCAAACGTCCGGCTCCTTCTCCCACAAGGAAGGACCCAGCCCTGAAAGCTCTTGCTGCTCTTCACCTACTCTTGGCACCCTATCTACAGGCACAACAGCAGTGGGGATCTGTGCTTTTCCAGAGACGCAACATCTCATGGTGCTCGGCCGCGGCAGAGCCTCTTGCCGAAAAGGCAAACGTCCGGCTCCTTCTCCCACAAGGAAGGGCCCAGCCCTGAAAGCTCTTGCTGCTCTTCACCTACCCTTGGCGCCCTATCTACACGCACAACAGCAGTGGGGATCTGTGCTTTCCCAGAGACGCAACATTTCATGGCGCTCGGCCGCGGCAGAGCCTCTTGCCGAAAGGGCAAACGTCCGGCTCCTTCTCCCACAAAGAAGGGCCCAGCCCTGAAAGCTCTTGCTGCTCTTCACCTACACTTGGTGCCCTATCTACAGGCACAACAGCACTGGGGATCTGTGCTTTCCCAGAGACGCAACATCTCATGGCGCTCGGCCGCGGCAGAGCCTCTTGCCGAAAAGGCAAGCGTCCGGCTCCTTCTCCCACAAGGAAGGACCCAGGCCGGAAAGCTCTTGCTGCTCTTCACGGTGCCTTGGCGCCCTATCTACAGGCACAACAGCAGTGGGGATCTGTGCTTTCCCAGAGAAGCAACATCTCATGGCGCTCGGCCGCGGCAGAGCCTCTTGCCGAAAAGCCAAACGTCCGGCTCCTTCTCCCACAAGGAAGGGCCCAGCCCTGAAAGCTCTTGCTGCTCTTCACGGTGCCTTGGTGCCCTATCTACAGGCACAACAGCAGTGGGGATCTGTGCTTTCCCAGAGACGCAACATCTCATGGCGCTCGGCCGCGGCAGAGCCTCTTGCCGAAAAGGCAAACGTCCGGCTCCTTCTCCCACAAGGAAGGGCCCAGCCCTGAAAGCTCTTGCTGCTCTTCACCTACCCTTTGCGCCCTATCTACAAGCACAACAGCACTGGGGATCTGTGCTTTCCCAGAGACGCAACATCTCATGGCGCTCGGCCGCGGCAGAGCCTCTTGCCGAAAAGGCAAACGTCTGGCTCCTTCTCCCACAAAGAAGGGCCCAGCCCTGAAAGCTGTTGCTGCTCTTCACCTACACTTGGTGCCCTATTTACAGGCACAACAGCAGTGGGGATCTGTGCTTTCCCAGAGACGCAACATCTCATGGCGCTCGGCCGCCGCAGAGCCTCTTGCCGAAAAGGCAAACGTCCGGCTCCTTCTCCCACAAGGAAGGGCCCAGCCCTGAAAGCTCTTGCTGCTCTTCACGGTGCCTTGCACCCTATCTACAGGCACAACAGCACTGGGCATCTGTGCTTTCCCAGAGACGCAACATCTCATGGCGCTCGGCCGCGGCAGAGCCTCTTGCAGAAAAGCCAAACGTCTGGCTCCTTCTCCCACAAGGAAGGGGCCAGCCCTGAAAGTTCTTGCTGCTCTTCACCTACCCTTGGCGCCCTATCTACAGGAACAACAGAAGTGGGGATCTGTGCTTTCCCACAGACGCAACATCTCATGGTGCTCGACCGCGGCAGAGCCTCTTGCCGAAAAGGCAAACGTCCGGCTCCTTCTCCCACAAGGAAGGACCCAGCCCTGAAAGCTCTTGCTGCTCTTCACCTACTCTTGGCACCCTATCTACAGGCACAACAGCAGTGGGGATTTGTGCTTTTCCAGAGACGCAACATCTCATGGTGCTCGGCCGCGGCAGAGCCTCTTGCCGAAAAGGCAAACGTCCGGCTCCTTCTCCCACAAGGAAGGGCCCAGCCCTGAAAGCTCTTGCTGCTCTTCACCTACCCTTTGCGCCCTATCTACAAGCACAACAGCACTGGGGATCTGTGCTTTCCCAGAGACGCAACATCTCATGGCGCTCGGCCGCGGCAGAGCCTCTTGCCGAAAAGGCAAACGTCTGGCTCCTTCTCCCACAAAGAAGGGCCCAGCCCTGAAAGCTGTTGCTGCTCTTCACCTACACTTGGTGCCCTATTTACAGGCACAACAGCAGTGGGGATCTGTGCTTTCCCAGAGACGCAACATCTCATGGCGCTCGGCCGCGGCAGAGCCTCTTGCCGAAAAGGCAAACGTCCGGCTCCTTCTCCCACAAGGAAGGGCCCAGCCCTGAAAGCTCTTGCTGCTCTTCACCTACCCATGGCACCCTATCTACAGGCACAACAGCAGTGGGGATCTGTGCTTTCCCAGAGACGCAACATCTCATGGCGCTCGGCCGCGGCAGAGCCTCTTGCCGAAAAGCCAAACGTCTGGCTCCTTCTCCCACAAGGAAGGGGCCAGCCCTGAAAGCTGTTGCTGCTCTTCACCTACCCTTGGCACCCTATCTACAGGAACAACAGCAGTGGGGATCTGTGCTTTCCCACAGACGCAACATCTCATGGTGCTCGACCGCGGCAGAGCCTCTTGCCGAAAAGGCAAACGTCCGGCTCCTTCTCCCACAAGGAAGGACCCAGCCCTGAAAGCTCTTGCTGCTCTTCACCTACTCTTGGCACCCTATCTACAGGCACAACAGCAGTGGGGATCTGTGCTTTTCCAGAGACGCAACATCTCATGGTGCTCGGCCGCGGCAGAGCCTCTTGCCGAAAAGGCAAACATCCGGCTCCTTCTCCCACAAGGAAGGGCCCAGCCCTGAAAGCTCTTGCTGCTCTTCACCTACCCTTGGCGCCCTATCTACACGCACAACAGCAGTGGGGATCTGTGCTTTCCCAGAGACGCAACATTTCATGGCGCTCGGCCGCGGCAGAGCCTCTTGCCGAAAGGGCAAACGTCCGGCTCCTTGTCCCACAAAGAAGGGCCCAGCCCTGAAAGCTCTTGCTGCTCTTCACCTACACTTGGTGCCCTATCTACAGGCACAACAGCACTGGGGATCTGTGCTTTCCCAGAGACGCAACATCTCATGGCGCTCGGCCGCGGCAGAGCCTCTTGCCGAAAAGGCAAGCGTCCGGCTCCTTCTCCCACAAGGAAGGACCCAGGCCGGAAAGCTCTTGCTGCTCTTCACGGTGCCTTGGCGCCCTATCTACAGGCACAACAGCAGTGGGGATCTGTGCTTTCCCAGAGAAGCAACATCTCATGGCGCTCGGCCGCGGCAGAGCCTCTTGCCAAAAAGGCAAACGTCCGGCTCCTTCTCCCACAAGGAAGGGCCCAGCCCTGAAAGCTCTTGCTGCTCTTCACGGTGCCTTGGTGCCCTATCTACAGGCACAACAGCAGTGGGGATCTGTGCTTTCCCAGAGACGCAACATCTCATGGCGCTCGGCCGCGGCAGAGCCTCTTGCCGAAAAGGCAAACGTCCGGCTCCTTCTCCCACAAGGAAGGGCCCAGCCCTGAAAGCTCTTGCTGCTCTTCACGGTGCCTTGGTGCCGTATCTACAGGCACAACAGCAGTGGGGATCTGTGCTTTCCCAGAGACGCAACATCTCATGGCGCTCGGCCGCGGCAGAGCCTCTTGCCGAAAAGGCAAACGTCCGGCTCCTTCTCCCACAAGGAAGGGCCCAGCCCTGAAAGCTCTTGCTGCTCTTCACGGTGCCTTGGCGCCCTATCTACAGGCACAACAGCAGTGGGGATCTGTGCTTTCCCAGAGACGCAACGTCTCATGGCGCTCGGCCGCGGCAGAGCCTCTTGCCGAAAAGGCAAACGTACGGCTCCTTCTCCCACAAGGAAGGGCCCAGCCCTGAAAGCTCTTGCTGCTCTTCACGGTGCCTTGGCGCCCTATCTACAGGCACATCAGCAGTGGGGATCTGTGCTTTCCCAGAGACGCAACATCTCATGGCGCTCGGCCGCGGCAGAGCCTCTTGCCGAAAAGGCAAACGTCCGGCTCCTTCTCCCACAAAGAAGGGCCCAGCCCTGAAAGCTCTTGCTGCTCTTCACCTACCCTTGGCGCCCTATCTACAGGCACAACAGCAGTGGGGATCTGTGCTTTCCCAGAGACGCAACATTTCATGGCGCTCGGCCGCGGCAGAGCCTCGTGCCGAAAAGGCAAACGTCCGGCTCCTTCTCCCACAAGGAAGGGCCCAGCCCTGAAAGCTCTTGCTGCTCTTCACCTACCCATGGCACCCTATCTACAGGCACAACAGCAGTGGGGATCTGTGCTTTCCCAGAGACGCAACATCTCATGGCGCTCGGCAGCGGCAGAGCCTCTTGCCAAAAAGGCAAACGTCCGGCTCCTTCTCCCACAAGGAAGGGCCCAGCCCTGAAAGCTCTTGCTGCTCTTCACGGTGCCTTGACGCCCTATCTACAGGCACAACAGCAGTGGGGATCTGTGCTTTCCCAGAGACGCAACATCTCATGGCGCTCGGCCGCCGCAGAGCCTCTTGCCGAAAAGGCAAACGTCCGGCTCCTTCTCCCACAAGGAAGGGCCCAGCCCTGAAAGCTCTTGCTGCTCTTCACGGTGCCTTGCACCCTATCTACAGGCACAACAGCACTGGGCATCTGTGCTTTCCCAGAGACGCAACATCTCATGGCGCTCGGCCGCGGCAGAGCCTCTTGCCGAAAAGCCAAACGTCTGGCTCCTTCTCCCACAAGGAAGGGGCCAGCCCTGAAAGCTGTTGCTGCTCTTCACCTACCCTTGGCACCCTATCTACACGCACAACAGCAGTGGGGATCTGTGCTTTCCCAGAGACGCAACATTTCATGGCGCTCGGCCGCGGCAGAGCCTCTTGCCGAAAGGGCAAACGTCCGGCTCCTTCTCCCACAAAGAAGGGCCCAGCCCTGAAAGCTCTTGCTGCTCTTCACCTACACTTGGTGCCCTATCTACAGGCACAACAGCACTGGGGATCTGTGCTTTCCCAGAGACGCAACATCTCATGGCGCTCGGCCGCGGCAGAGCCTCTTGCCGAAAAGGCAAGCGTCCGGCTCCTTCTCCCACAAGGAAGGACCCAGGCCGGAAAGCTCTTGCTGCTCTTCACGGTGCCTTGGCGCCCTATCTACAGGCACAACAGCAGTGGGGATCTGTGCTTTCCCAGAGAAGCAACATCTCATGGCGCTCGGCCGCGGCAGAGCCTCTTGCCTAAAAGGCAAACGTCCGGCTCCTTCTCCCACAAGGAAGGGCCCAGCCCTGAAAGCTCTTGCTGCTCTTCACGGTGCCTTGGTGCCCTATCTACAGGCACAACAGCAGTGGGGATCTGTGCTTTCCCAGAGACGCAACATCTCATGGCGCTCGGCCGCGGCAGAGCCTCTTGCCGAAAAGGCAAACGTCCGGCTCCTTCTCCCACAAGGAAGGGCCCAGCCCTGAAAGCTCTTGCTGCTCTTCACGGTGCCTTGGTGCCCTATCTACAGGCACAACAGCACTGGGGATCTGTGCTTTCCCAGAGACGCAACATCTCATGGCGCTCGGCCGCGGCAGAGCCTCTTGCCGAAAAGGCAAACGTCCGGCTCCTTCTCCCACAAAGAAGGGCCCAGCCCTGAAAGCTGTTGCTGCTCTTCACCTACACTTGGTGCCCTATTTACAGGCACATCAGCAGTGGGGATCTGTGCTTTCCCAGAGACGCAACATCTCATGGCGCTCGGCCGCGGCAGAGCCTCTTGCCGAAAAGGCAAACGTCCGGCTCCTTCTCCCACAAGGAAGGGCCCAGCCCTGAAAGCTCTTGCTGCTCTTCACGGTGCCTTGGCGCCCTATCTACAGGCACAACAGCAGTGGGGATCTGTGCTTTCCCAGAGACGCAACATATCATGGCGCTCGGCCGCGGCAGAGCCTCTTGCCTAAAAGGCAAACATCCGGCTCCTTCTCCCACAAGGAAGGACCCAGCCCGCAAAACTGTTGCTGCTCTTCACCTACCCTTGGCACCCTATCTACAGGAACAACAGCAGTGGGGATCTGTGCTTTCCCAGAGACGCAACATCTCATGGCGCTCGGCCGCGGCAGAGCCTCTTGCCGAAAAGGCAAACGTCCGGCTCCTTCTCCCACAAGGAAGGGCCCAGCCCTGAAAGCTCTTGCTGCTCTTCACCTACCCATGGCACCCTATCTACAGGCACAACAGCAGTGGGGATCTGTGCTTTCCCAGAGACGCAACATCTCATGGCGCTCGGCCGCGGCAGAGCCTCTTGCCAAAAAGGCAAACGTCCGGCTCCTTCTCCCACAAGGAAGGGCCCAGCCCTGAAAGCTCTTGCTGCTCTTCACGGTGCCTTGACGCCCTATCTACAGGCACAACAGCAGTGGGGATCTGTGCTTTCCCAGAGACGCAACATCTCATGGCGCTCGGCCGCCGCAGAGCCTCTTGCCGAAAAGGCAAACGTCCGGCTCCTTCTCCCACAAGGAAGGGCCCAGCCCTGAAAGCTCTTGCTGCTCTTCACGGTGCCTTGCACCCTATCTACAGGCACAACAGCACTGGGCATCTGTGCTTTCCCAGAGACGCAACATCTCATGGCGCTCGGCCGCGGCAGAGCCTCTTGCCGAAAAGCCAAACGTCTGGCTCCTTCTCCCACAAGGAAGGGGCCAGCCCTGAAAGCTGTTGCTGCTCTTCACCTACCCTTGTCACCCTATCTACAGGAACAACAGCAGTGGGGATCTGTGCTTTCCCACAGACGCAACATCTCATGGTGCTCGGCCGCGGCAGAGCCTCTTGCCGAAAAGGCAAACGTCCGGCTCCTTCTCCCACAAGGAAGGGCCCAGCCCTGAAAGCTCTTGCTGCTCTTCACCTACCCTTGGCGCCCTATCTACACGCACAACAGCAGTGGGGATCTGTGCTTTCCCAGAGACGCAACATTTCATGGCGCTCGGCCGCGGCAGAGCCTCTTGCCGAAAGGGCAAACGTCCGGCTCCTTCTCCCACAAAGAAGGGCCCAGCCCTGAAAGCTCTTGCTGCTCTTCACCTACACTTGGCGCCCTATCTACAGGCACAACAGCAGTGGGGATCTGTGCTTTCCCAGAGAAGCAACATCTCATGGCGCTCGGCCGCGGCAGAGCCTCTTGCCGAAAAGGCAAACGTCCGGCTCCTTCTCCCACAAGGAAGGGCCCAGCCCTGAAAGCTCTTGCTGCTCTTCACGGTGCCTTGGTGCCCTATCTACAGGCACAACAGCAGTGGGGATCTGTGCTTTCCCAGAGACGCAACATCTCATGGCGCTCGGCCGCGGCAGAGCCTCTTGCCGAAAAGGCAAACGTCCGGCTCCTTCTCCCACAAGGAAGGGCCCAGCCCTGAAAGCTCTTGCTGCTCTTCACGGTGCCTTGGTGCCCTATCTACAGGCACAACAGCAGTGGGGATCTGTGCTTTCCCAGAGACGCAACATCTCATGGCGCTCGGCCGCGGCAGAGCCTCTTGCCGAAAAGGCAAACGTCCGGCTCCTTCTCCCACAAGGAAGGGCCCAGCCCTGAAAGCTCTTGCTGCTCTTCACCTACCCATGGCACCCTATCTACAGGCACAACAGCAGTGGGGATCTGTGCTTTCCCAGAGACGCAACATCTCATGGCGCTCGGCCGCGGCAGAGCCTCTTGCCAAAAAGGAAAACGTCCGGCTCCTTCTCCCACAAGGAAGGGCCCAGCCCTGAAAGCTCTTGCTGCTCTTCACGGTGCCTTGACGCCCTATCTACAGGCACAACAGCAGTGGGGATCTGTGCTTTCCCAGAGACGCAACATCTCATGGCGCTCGGCCGCCGCAGAGCCTCTTGCCGAAAAGGCAAACGTCCGGCTCCTTCTCCCACAAGGAAGGGCCCAGCCCTGAAAGCTCTTGCTGCTCTTCACGGTGCCTTGCACCCTATCTACAGGCACAACAGCACTGGGGATCTGTGCTTTCCCAGAGACGCAACATCTCATGGCGCTCGGCCGCGGCAGAGCCTCTTGCCGAAAAGCCAAACGTCTGGCTCCTTCTCCCACAAGGAAGGGGCCAGCCCTGAAAGCTGTTGCTGCTCTTCACCTACCCTTGTCACCCTATCTACAGGAACAACAGCAGTGGGGATCTGTGCTTTCCCACAGACGCAACATCTCATGGTGCTCGACCGCGGCAGAGCCTCTTGCCGAAAAGTCAAACGTCCGGCTCCTTCTCCCACAAGGAAGGACCCAGCCCTGAAAGCTCTTGCTGCTCTTCACCTACTCTTGGCACCCTATCTACAGGCACAACAGCAGTGGGGATCTGTGCTTTTCCAGAGACGCAACATCTCATGGTGCTCGGCCGCGGCAGAGCCTCTTGCCGAAAAGGCAAACGTCCGGCTCCTTCTCCCACAAGGAAGGGCCCAGCCCTGAAAGCTCTTGCTGCTCTTCACCTACCCTTGGCGCCCTATCTACACGCACAACAGCAGTGGGGATCTGTGCTTTCCCAGAGACGCAACATTTCATGGCGCTCGGCCGCGGCAGAGCCTCTTGCCGAAAGGGCAAACGTCCGGCTCCTTCTCCCACAAAGAAGGGCCCAGCCCTGAAAGCTCTTGCTGCTCTTCACCTACACTTGGCGCCCTATCTACAGGCACAACAGCAGTGGGGATCTGTGCTTTCCCAGAGAAGCAACATCTCATGGCGCTCGGCCGCGGCAGAGCCTCTTGCCGAAAAGGCAAACGTCCGGCTCCTTCTCCCACAAGGAAGGGCCCAGCCCTGAAAGCTCTTGCTGCTCTTCACGGTGCCTTGGTGCCCTATCTACAGGCACAACAGCAGTGGGGATCTGTGCTTTCCCAGAGACGCAACATCTCATGGCGCTCGGCCGCGGCAGAGCCTCTTGCCGAAAAGGCAAACGTCCGGCTCCTTCTCCCACAAGGAAGGGCCCAGCCCTGAAAGCTCTTGCTGCTCTTCACGGTGCCTTGGTGCCCTATCTACAGGCACAACAGCAGTGGGGATCTGTGCTTTCCCAGAGACGCAACATCTCATGGCGCTCGGCCGCGGCAGAGCCTCTTGCCGAAAAGGCAAACGTCCGGCTCCTTCTCCCACAAGGAAGGGCCCAGCCCTGAAAGCTCTTGCTGCTCTTCACGGTGCCTTGGCGCCCTATCTACAGGCACAACAGCAGTGGGGATCTGTGCTTTCCCAGAGACGCAACATCTCATGGCGCTCGGCCGCGGCAGAGCCTCTTGCCGAAAAGGCAAGCGTCCGGCTACTTCTCCAACAAGGAAGGACCCAGCCCGGAAAGCTGTTGCTGCTCTTCACCTACCCTTGGCACCCTATCTACAGGCACAACAGCAGTGGGGATCTGTGCTTTCCCAGAGACGCAACATCTCATGGCGCTCGGCCGCGGCAGAGCCTCTTGCCGAAAAGGCAAACGTCCGGCTCCTTCTCCCACAAGGAAGGGCCCAGCCCTGAAAGCTCTTGCTGCTCTTCACCTACCCTTGGCGCCCTATCTACAGGCACAACAGCAGTGGGGATCTGTGCTTTCCCAGAGACGCAACATTTCATGGCGCTCGGCCGCGGCAGAGCCTCGTGCCGAAAAGGCAAACGTCCGGCTCCTTCTCCCACAAGGAAGGGCCCAGCCCTGAAAGCTCTTGCTGCTCTTCACCTACCCATGGCACCCTATCTACAGGCACAACAGCAGTGGGGATCTGTGCTTTCCCAGAGACGCAACATCTCATGGCGCTCGGCCGCGGCAGAGCCTCTTGCCGAAAAGGCAAACGTCCGGCTCCTTCTCCCACAAGGAAGGGCCCAGCCCTGAAAGCTCTTGCTGCTCTTCACGGTGCCTTGACGCCCTATCTACAGGCACAACAGCAGTGGGGATCTGTGCTTTCCCAGAGACGCAACATCTCATGGCGCTCGGCCGCCGCAGAGCCTCTTGCCGAAAAGGCAAACGTCCGGCTCCTTCTCCCACAAGGAAGGGCCCAGCCCTGAAAGCTCTTGCTGCTCTTCACGGTGCCTTGCACCCTATCTACAGGCACAACAGCACTGGGCATCTGTGCTTTCCCAGAGACGCAACATCTCATGGCGCTCGGCCGCGGCAGAGCCTCTTGCCGAAAAGCCAAACGTCTGGCTCCTTCTCCCACAAGGAAGGGGCCAGCCCTGAAAGCTGTTGCTGCTCTTCACCTACCCTTGGCACCCTATCTACAGGAACAACAGCAGTGGGGATCTGTGCTTTCCCACAGACGCAACATCTCATGGTGCTCGACCGCGGCAGAGCCTCTTGCCGAAAAGGCAAACGTCCGGCTCCTTCTCCCACAAGGAAGGACCCAGCCCTGAAAGCTCTTGCTGCTCTTCACCTACTCTTGGCACCCTATCTACAGGCACAACAGCAGTGGGGATCTGTGCTTTTCCAGAGACGCAACATCTCATGGTGCTCGGCCGCGGCAGAGCCTCTTGCCGAAAAGGCAAACGTCCGGCTCCTTCTCCCACAAGGAAGGGCCCAGCCCTGAAAGCTCTTGCTGCTCTTCACCTACCCTTGGCGCCCTATCTACACGCACAACAGCAGTGGGGATCTGTGCTTTCCCAGAGACGCAACATTTCATGGCGCTCGGCCGCGGCAGAGCCTCTTGCCGAAAGGGCAAACGTCCGGCTCCTTCTCCCACAAAGAAGGGCCCAGCCCTGAAAGCTCTTGCTGCTCTTCACCTACACTTGGTGCCCTATCTACAGGCACAACAGCACTGGGGATCTGTGCTTTCCCAGAGACGCAACATCTCATGGCGCTCGGCCGCGGCAGAGCCTCTTGCCGAAAAGGCAAGCGTCCGGCTCCTTCTCCCACAAGGAAGGACCCAGGCCGGAAAGCTCTTGCTGCTCTTCACGGTGCCTTGGCGCCCTATCTACAGGCACAACAGCAGTGGGGATCTGTGCTTTCCCAGAGAAGCAACATCTCATGGCGCTCGGCCGCGGCAGAGCCTCTTGCCGAAAAGCCAAACGTCCGGCTCCTTCTCCCACAAGGAAGGGCCCAGCCCTGAAAGCTCTTGCTGCTCTTCACGGTGCCTTGGTGCCCTATCTACAGGCACAACAGCAGTGGGGATCTGTGCTTTCCCAGAGACGCAACATCTCATGGCGCTCGGCCGCGGCAGAGCCTCTTGCCGAAAAGGCAAACGTCCGGCTCCTTCTCCCACAAGGAAGGGCCCAGCCCTGAAAGCTCTTGCTGCTCTTCACCTACCCTTTGCGCCCTATCTACAAGCACAACAGCACTGGGGATCTGTGCTTTCCCAGAGACGCAACATCTCATGGCGCTCGGCCGCGGCAGAGCCTCTTGCCGAAAAGGCAAACGTCTGGCTCCTTCTCCCACAAAGAAGGGCCCAGCCCTTAAAGCTGTTGCTGCTCTTCACCTACACTTGGTGCCCTATTTACAGGCACAACAGCAGTGGGGATCTCTGCTTTCCCAGAGACGCAACATCTCATGGCGCTCGGCCGCCGCAGAGCCTCTTGCCGAAAAGGCAAACGTCCGGCTCCTTCTCCCACAAGGAAGGGCCCAGCCCTGAAAGCTCTTGCTGCTCTTCACGGTGCCTTGCACCCTATCTACAGGCACAACAGCACTGGGCATCTGTGCTTTCCCAGAGACGCAACATCTCATGGCGCTCGGCCGCGGCAGAGCCTCTTGCCGAAAAGCCAAACGTCTGGCTCCTTCTCCCACAAGGAAGGGGCCAGCCCTGAAAGCTCTTGCTGCTCTTCACCTACCCTTGGCACCCTATCTACAGGAACAACAGCAGTGGGGATCTGTGCTTTCCCACAGACGCAACATCTCATGGTGCTCGACCGCGGCAGAGCCTCTTGCCGAAAAGGCAAACGTCCGGCTCCTTCTCCCACAAGGAAGGACCCAGCCCTGAAAGCTCTTGCTGCTCTTCACCTACTCTTGGCACCCTATCTACAGGCACAACAGCAGTGGGGATCTGTGCTTTTCCAGAGACGCAACATCTCATGGTGCTCGGCCGCGGCAGAGCCTCTTGCCGAAAAGGCAAACGTCCGGCTCCTTCTCCCACAAGGAAGGGCCCAGCCCTGAAAGCTCTTGCTGCTCTTCACCTACCCTTTGCGCCCTATCTACAAGCACAACAGCACTGGGGATCTGTGCTTTCCCAGAGACGCAACATCTCATGGCGCTCGGCCGCGGCAGAGCCTCTTGCCGAAAAGGCAAACGTCTGGCTCCTTCTCCCACAAAGAAGGGCCCAGCCCTGAAAGCTGTTGCTGCTCTTCACCTACACTTGGTGCCCTATTTACAGGCACAACAGCAGTGGGGATCTGTGCTTTCCCAGAGACGCAACATCTCATGGCGCTCGGCCGCCGCAGAGCCTCTTGCCGAAAAGGCAAACGTCCGGCTCCTTCTCCCACAAGGAAGGGCCCAGCCCTGAAAGCTCTTGCTGCTCTTCACGGTGCCTTGCACCCTATCTACAGGCACAACAGCACTGGGCATCTGTGCTTTCCCAGAGACGCAACATCTCATGGCGCTCGGCCGCGGCAGAGCCTCTTGCCGAAAAGCCAAACGTCTGGCTCCTTCTCCCACAAGGAAGGGGCCAGCCCTGAAAGCTGTTGCTGCTCTTCACCTACCCTTGGCACCCTATCTACAGGAACAACAGCAGTGGGGATCTGTGCTTTCCCACAGACGCAACATCTCATGGTGCTCGACCGCGGCAGAGCCTCTTGCCGAAAAGGCAAACGTCCGGCTCCTTCTCCCACAAGGAAGGGCCCAGCCCTGAAAGCTCTTGCTGCTCTTCACGGTGCCTTGGTGCCCTATCTACAGGCACAACAGCAGTGGGGATCTGTGCTTTCCCAGAGACGCAACATCTCATGGCGCTCGGCCGCGGCAGAGCCTCTTGCCGAAAAGGCAAACGTCCGGCTCCTTCTCCCACAAGGAAGGGCCCAGCCCTGAAAGCTCTTGCTGCTCTTCACGGTGCCTTGGTGCCCTATCTACAGGCACAACAGCAGTGGGGATCTGTGCTTTCCCAGAGACGCAACATCTCATGGCGCTCGGCCGCGGCAGAGCCTCTTGCCGAAAAGGCAAACGTCCGGCTCCTTCTCCCACAAAGAAGGGCCCAGCCCTGAAAGCTCTTGCTGCTCTTCACCTACCCTTTGCGCCCTATCTACAAGCACAACAGCACTGGGGATCTGTGCTTTCCCAGAGACGCAACATCTCATGGCGCTCGGCCGCGGCAGAGCCTCTTGCCGAAAAGGCAAACGTCCGGCTCCTTCTCCCACAAAGAAGGGCCCAGCCCTGAAAGCTGTTGCTGCTCTTCACCTACACTTGGTGCCCTATTTACAGGCACATCAGCAGTGGGGATCTGTGCTTTCCCAGAGACGCAACATCTCATGGCGCTCGGCCGCGGCAGAGCCTCTTGCCGAAAAGGCAAACGTCCGGCTCCTTCTCCCACAAGGAAGGGCCCAGCCCTGAAAGCTCTTGCTGCTCTTCACGGTGCCTTGGCGCCCTATCTACAGGCACAACAGCAGTGGGGATCTGTGCTTTCCCAGAGACGCAACATCTCATGGCGCTCGGCCGCGGCAGAGCCTCTTGCCGAAAAGGCAAACGTCCGGCTCCTTCTCCACAAGGAAGGGCCCAGCCCTGAAAGCTGTTGCTGCTCTTCACGGTGCCTTGAGGCCCTATCTACAGGCACAACAGCAGTGGGGATCTGTGCTTTCCCAGAGACGCAACATCTCATGGCGCTCGGCCGCCGCAGAGCCTCTTGCCGAAAAGGCAAACGTCCGGCTCCTTCTCCCACAAGGAAGGGCCCAGCCCTGAAAGCTCTTGCTGCTCTTCACGGTGCCTTGCACCCTATCTACAGGCACAACAGCACTGGGCATCTGTGCTTTCCCAGAGACGCAACATCTCATGGCGCTCGGCCGCCGCAGAGCCTCTTGCCGAAAAGCCAAACGTCTGGCTCCTTCTCCCACAAGGAAGGGGCCAGCCCTGAAAGCTGTTGCTGCTCTTCACCTACCCTTGGCACCCTATCTACAGGAACAACAGCAGTGGGGATCTGTGCTTTCCCACAGACGCAACATCTCATGGTGCTCGACCGCGGCAGAGCCTCTTGCCGAAAAGGCAAACGTCCGGCTCCTTCTCCCACAAGGAAGGACCCAGCCCTGAAAGCTCTTGCTGCTCTTCACCTACTCTTGGCACCCTATCTACAGGCACAACAGCAGTGGGGATCTGTGCTTTTCCAGAGACGCAACATCTCATGGTGCTCGGCCGCGGCAGAGCCTCTTGCCGAAAAGGCAAACGTCCGGCTCCTTCTCCCACAAGGAAGGGCCCAGCCCTGAAAGCTCTTGCTGCTCTTCACCTACCCTTGGCGCCCTATCTACACGCACAACAGCAGTGGGGATCTGTGCTTTCCCAGAGACGCAACATTTCATGGCGCTCGGCCGCGGCAGAGCCTCTTGCCGAAAAGGCAAACGTCCGGCTCCTTCTCCCACAAAGAAGGGCCCAGCCCTGAAAGCTCTTGCTGCTCTTCACCTACACTTGGTGCCCTATCTACAGGCACAACAGCACTGGGGATCTGTGCTTTCCCAGAGACGCAACATCTCATGGCGCTCGGCCGCGGCAGAGCCTCTTGCCGAAAAGGCAAGCGTCCGGCTCCTTCTCCCACAAGGAAGGACCCAGGCCGGAAAGCTCTTGCTGCTCTTCACGGTGCCTTGGCGCCCTATCTACAGGCACAACAGCAGTGGGGATCTGTGCTTTCCCAGAGAAGCAACATCTCATGGCGCTCGGCCGCGGCAGAGCCTCTTGCCGAAAAGGCAAACGTCCGGCTCCTTCTCCCACAAGGAAGGGCCCAGCCCTGAAAGCTCTTGCTGCTCTTCACGGTGCCTTGGTGCCCTATCTACAGGCACAACAGCAGTGGGGATCTGTGCTTTCCCAGAGACGCAACATCTCATGGCGCTCGGCCGCGGCAGAGCCTCTTGCCGAAAAGGCAAACGTCCGGCTCCTTCTCCCACAAGGAAGGGCCCAGCCCTGAAAGCTCTTGCTGCTCTTCACGGTGCCTTGGTGCCCTATCTACAGGCACAACAGCAGTGGGGATCTGTGCTTTCCCAGAGACGCAACATCTCATGGCGCTCGGCCGCGGCAGAGCCTCTTGCCGAAAAGGCAAACGTCCGGCTCCTTCTCCCACAAGGAAGGGCCCAGCCCTGAAAGCTCTTGCTGCTCTTCACCTACCCTTTGCGCCCTATCTACAAGCACAACAGCACTGGGGATCTGTGCTTTCCCAGAGACGCAACATCTCATGGTGCTCGACCGCGGCAGAGCCTCTTGCCGAAAAGGCAAACGTCCGGCTCCTTCTCCCACAAGGAAGGACCCAGCCCTGAAAGCTCTTGCTGCTCTTCACCTACTCTTGGCACCCTATCTACAGGCACAACAGCAGTGGGGATCTGTGCTTTTCCAGAGACGCAACATGTCATGGTGCTCGGCCGCGGCAGAGCCTCTTGCCGAAAAGGCAAACGTCCGGCTCCTTCTCCCACAAGGAAGGGCCCAGCCCTGAAAGCTCTTGCTGCTCTTCACCTACCCTTGGCGCCCTATCTACACGCACAACAGCAGTGGGGATCTGTGCTTTCCCAGAGAAGCAACATCTCATGGCGCTCGGCCGCGGCAGAGCCTCTTGCCGAAAAGGCAAACGTCCGGCTCCTTCTCCCACAAGGAAGGGCCCAGCCCTGAAAGCTCTTGCTGCTCTTCACGGTGCCTTGGTGCCCTATCTACAGGCACAACAGCAGTGGGGATCTGTGCTTTCCCAGAGACGCAACATCTCATGGCGCTCGGCCGCGGCAGAGCCTCTTGCCGAAAAGGCAAACGTCCGGCTCCTTCTCCCACAAGGAAGGGCCCAGCCCTGAAAGCTCTTGCTGCTCTTCACGGTGCCTTGGTGCCCTATCTACAGGCACAACAGCAGTGGGGATCTGTGCTTTCCCAGAGACGCAACATCTCATGGCGCTCGGCCGCGGCAGAGCCTCTTGCCGAAAAGGCAAACGTCCGGCTCCTTCTCCCACAAGGAAGGGCCCAGCCCTGAAAGCTCTTGCTGCTCTTCACCTACCCTTTGCGCCCTATCTACAAGCACAACAGCACTGGGGATCTGTGCTTTCCCAGAGACGCAACATCTCATGGTGCTCGACCGCGGCAGAGCCTCTTGTCGAAAAGGCAAACGTCCGGCTCCTTCTCCCACAAGGAAGGACCCAGCCCTGAAAGCTCTTGCTGCTCTTCACCTACTCTTGGCACCCTATCTACAGGCACAACAGCAGTGGGGATCTGTGCTTTTCCAGAGACGCAACATCTCATGGTGCTCGGCCGCGGCAGAGCCTCTTGCCGAAAAGGCAAACGTCCGGCTCCTTCTCCCACAAGGAAGGGCCCAGCCCTGAAAGCTCTTGCTGCACTTCACCTACCCTTGGCGCCCTATCTACACGCACAACAGCAGTGGGGATCTGTGCTTTCCCAGAGACGCAACATTTCATGGCGCTCGGCCGCGGCAGAGCCTCTTGCCGAAAGGGCAAACGTCCGGCTCCTTCTCCCACAAAGAAGGGCCCAGCCCTGAAAGCTCTTGCTGCTCTTCACCTACACTTGGTGCCCTATCTACAGGCACAACAGCACTGTGGATCTGTGCTTTCCCAGAGACGCAACATCTCATGGCGCTCGGCCGCGGCAGAGCCTCTTGCCGAAAAGGCAAGCGTCCGGCTCCTTCTCCCACAAGGAAGGACCCAGGCCGGAAAGCTCTTGCTGCTCTTCACGGTGCCTTGGCGCCCTATCTACAGGCACAACAGCAGTGGGGATCTGTGCTTTCCCAGAGAAGCAACATCTCATGGCGCTCGGCCGCGGCAGAGCCTCTTGCCGAAAAGGCAAACGTCCGGCTCCTTCTCCCACAAGGAAGGGCCCAGCCCTGAAAGCTCTTGCTGCTCTTCACAGTGCCTTGGTGCCCTATCTACAGGCACAACAGCAGTGGGGATCTGTGCTTTCCCAGAGACGCAACATCTCATGGCGCTCGGCCGCGGCAGAGCCTCTTGCCGAAAAGGCAAACGTCCGGCTCCTTCTCCCACAAGAAGGGCCCAGCCCTGAAAGCTCTTGCTGCTCGTCACCTACCCTTTGCGCCCTATCTACAAGCACAACAGCACTGGGGATCTGTGCTTTCCCAGAGACGCAACATCTCATGGCGCTCGGCCGCGGCAGAGCCTCTTGCCGAAAAGGCAAGCGTCCGGCTCCTTCTCCCACAAAGAAGGGCCCAGCCCTGAAAGCTGTTGCTGCTCTTCACCTACACTTGGTGCCCTATTTACAGGCACAACAGCAGTGGGGATCTGTGCTTTCCCAGAGACGCAACATCTCATGGCGCTCGGCCGCGGCAGAGCCTCTTGCCGAAAAGGCAAACGTCCGGCTCCTTCTCCCACAAGGAAGGGCCCAGCCCTGAAAGCTCTTGCTGCTCTTCACGGTGCCTTGCACCCTATCTACAGGCACAACAGCACTGGGCATCTGTGCTTTCCCAGAGACGCAACATCTCATGGCGCTCGGCCGCGGCAGAGCCTCTTGCCGAAAAGCCAAACGTCTGGCTCCTTCTCCCACAAGGAAGGGGCCAGCCCTGAAAGCTGTTGCTGCTCTTCACCTACTCTTGGCACCCTATCTACAGGCACAACAGCAGTGGGGATCTGTGCTTTTCCAGAGACGCAACATCTCATGGTGCTCGGCCGCGGCAGAGCCTCTTGCCGAAAAGGCAAACGTCCGGCTCCTTCTCCCACAAGGAAGGGCCCAGCCCTGAAAGCTCTTGCTGCTCTTCACCTACCCTTGGCGCCCTATCTACACGCACAACAGCAGTGGGGATCTGTGCTTTCCCAGAGACGCAACATCTCATGGCGCTCGGCCGCGGCAGAGCCTCTTGCCGAAAGGGCAAACGTCCGGCTCCTTCTCCCACAAAGAAGGGCCCAGCCCTGAAAGCTCTTGCTGCTCTTCACCTACACTTGGTGCCCTATCTACAGGCACAACAGCACTGGGGATCTGTGCTTTCCCAGAGACGCAACATCTCATGGCGCTCGGCCGCGGCAGAGCCTCTTGCCGAAAAGGCAAGCGTCCGGCTCCTTCTCCCACAATGAAGGACCCAGGCCGGAAAGCTCTTGCTGCTCTTCACGGTGCCTTGGCGCCCTATCTACAGGCACAACAGCAGTGGGGATCTGTGCTTTCCCAGAGAAGCAACATCTCATGGCGCTCGGCCGCGGCAGAGCCTCTTGCCGAAAAGGCAAACGTCCGGCTCCTTCTCCCACAAGGAAGGGCCCAGCCCTGAAAGCTCTTGCTGCTCTTCACGGTGCCTTGGCGCCCTATCTACAGGAACAACAGCAGTGGGGATCTGTGCTTTCCCAGAGACGCAACATCTCATGGCGCTCGGCCGCGGCAGAGCCTCTTGCCGAAAAGGCAAGCGTCCGGCTACTTCTCCAACAAGGAAGGACCCAGCCCGGAAAGCTGTTGCTGCTCTTCACCTTCCCTTGGCACCCTATCTACAGGCACATCAGCACTGGGGATCTGTGCTTTCCCAGAGACGCAACATCTCATGGCGCTCGGCCGCGGCAGAGCCTCTTGCCGAAAAGGCAAACGTCCGGCTCCTTCTCCCACAAGGAAGGGCCCAGCCCTGAAAGCTCTTGCTGCTCTTCACCTACCCTTGGCACCCTATCTACAGGCACAACAGCAGTGGGGATCTGTGCTTTCCCAGAGACGCAACATCTCATGGCGCTCGGCCGCGGCAGAGCCTCTTGCCGAAAAGGCAAACGTCCGGCTCCTTCTCCCACAAGGAAGGGCCCAGCCCTGAAAGCTCTTGCTGCTCTTCACCTACCCATGGCACCCTATCTACAGGCACAACAGCAGTGGGGATCTGTGCTTTCCCAGAGACGCAACATCTCATGGCGCTCGGCAGCGGCAGAGCCTCTTGCCAAAAAGGCAAACGTCCGGCTCCTTCTCCCACAAGGAAGGGCCCAGCCCTGAAAGCTCTTGCTGCTCTTCACGGTGCCTTGACGCCCTATCTACAGGCACAACAGCAGTGGGGATCTGTGCTTTCCCAGAGACGCAACATCTCATGGCGCTCGGCCGCGGCAGAGCCTCTTGCCGAAAAGGCAAACGTCCGGCTCCTTCTCCCACAAGGAAGGGCCCAGCCCTGAAAGCTCTTGCTGCTCTTCACGGTGCCTTGCACCCTATCTACAGGCACAACAGCACTGGGCATCTGTGCTTTCCCAGAGACGCAACATCTCATGGCGCTCGGCCGCGGCAGAGCCTCTTGCCGAAAAGCCAAACGTCTGGCTCCTTCTCCCACAAGGAAGGGCCCAGCCCTGAAAGCTGTTGCTGCTCTTCACCTACCCTTGGCACCCTATCTACAGGAACAACAGCAGTGGGGATCTGTGCTTTCCCACAGACGCAACATCTCATGGTGCTCGACCGCGGCAGAGCCTCTTGCCGAAAAGGCAAACGTCCGGCTCCTTCTCCCACAAGGAAGGACCCAGCCCTGAAAGCTCTTGCTGCTCTTCACCTACTCTTGGCACCCTATCTACAGGCACAACAGCAGTGGGGATCTGTGCTTTTCCAGAGACGCAACATCTCATGGTGCTCGGCCGCGGCAGAGCCTCTTGCCGAAAAGGCAAACGTCCGGCTCCTTCTCCCACAAGGAAGGGCCCAGCCCTGAAAGCTCTTGCTGCTCTTCACCTACCCTTGGCGCCCTATCTACACGCACAACAGCAGTGGGGATCTGTGCTTTCCCAGAGACGCAACATTTCATGGCGCTCGGCCGCGGCAGAGCCTCTTGCCGAAAGGGCAAACGTCCGGCTCCTTCTCCCACAAAGAAGGGCCCAGCCCTGAAAGCTCTTGCTGCTCTTCACCTACACTTGGTGCCCTATCTACAGGCACAACAGCACTGGGGATCTGTGCTTTCCCAGAGACGCAACATCTCATGGCGCTCGGCCGCGGCAGAGCCTCTTGCTGAAAAGGCAAGCGTCCGGCTCCTTCTCCCACAAGGAAGGACCCAGCCCGGAAAGCTCTTGCTGCTCTTCACGGTGCCTTGGCGCCCTATCTACAGGCACAACAGCAGTGGGGATCTGTGCTTTCCCAGAGAAGCAACATCTCATGGCGCTCGGCCGCGGCAGAGCCTCTTGCCGAAAAGCCAAACGTCCGGCTCCTTCTCCCACAAGGAAGGGCCCAGCCCTGAAAGCTCTTGCTGCTCTTCACGGTGCCTTGGTGCCCTATCTACAGGCACAACAGCAGTGGGGATCTGTGCTTTCCCAGAGACGCAACATCTCATGGCGCTCGGCCGCGGCAGAGCCTCTTGCCGAAAAGGCAAACGTCCGGCTCCTTCTCCCACAAGGAAGGGCCCAGCCCTGAAAGCTCTTGCTGCTCTTCACGGTGCCTTGGTGCCCTATCTACAGGCACAACAGCAGTGGGGATCTGTGCTTTCCCAGAGACGCAACATCTCATGGCGCTCGGCCGCGGCAGAGCCTCTTGCCGAAAAGGCAAACGTCCGGCTCCTTCTCCCACAAGGAAGGGCCCAGCCCTGAAAGCTCTTGCTGCTCTTCACCTACCCTTTGCGCCCTATCTACAAGCACAACAGCACTGGGGATCTGTGCTTTCCCAGAGACGCAACATCTCATGGCGCTCGGCCGCGGCAGAGCCTCTTGCCGAAAAGGCAAACGTCCGGCTCCTTCTCCCACAAAGAAGGGCCCAGCCCTGAAAGCTCTTGCTGCTCTTCACCTACACTTGGTGCCCTATTTACAGGCACATCAGCAGTGGGGATCTGTGCTTTCCCAGAGACGCAACATCTCATGGCGCTCGGCCGCGGCAGAGCCTCTTGCCGAAAAGGCAAACGTCCGGCTCCTTCTCCCACAAGGAAGGGCCCAGCCCTGAAAGCTCTTGCTGCTCTTCACGGTGCCTTGGCGCCCTATCTACAGGCACAACAGCAGTGGGGATCTGTGCTTTCCCAGAGACGCAACATCTCATGGCGCTCGACCACGGCAGAGCCTCTTGCCGAAAAGGCAAGCGTCCGGCTACTTCTCCAACAAGGAAGGACCCAGCCCGGAAAGCTGTTGCTGCTCTTCACCTTCCCTTGGCACCCTATCTACAGGCACATCAGCACTGGGGATCTGTGCTTTCCCAGAGACGCAACATCTCATGGCGCTCGGCCGCGGCAGAGCCTCTTGCCGAAAAGGCAAACGTCCGGCTCCTTCTCCACAAGGAAGGGCCCAGCCCTGAAAGCTGTTGCTGCTCTTCACGGTGCCTTGGCGCCCTATCTACAGGCACAACAGCAGTGGGGATCTGTGCTTTCCCAGAGACGCAACATCTCATGGCGCTCGGCCGCGGCAGAGCCTCTTGCCGAAAAGGCAAACGTCCGGCTCCTTCTCCCACAAGGAAGGGCCCAGCCCTGAAAGCTCTTGCTGCTCTTCATGGTGCCTTGCACCCTATCTACAGGCACAACAGCACTGGGCATCTGTGCTTTCCCAGAGACGCAACATTTCATGGCGCTCGGCCGCGGCAGAGCCTCTTGCCGAAAAGCCAAACGTCTGGCTCCTTCTCCCACAAGGAAGGGGCCAGCCCTGAAAGCTGTTGCTGCTCTTCACCTACCCTTGGCACCCTATCTACAGGAACAACAGCAGTGGGGATCTGTGCTTTCCCACAGACGCAACATCTCATGGTGCTCGACCGCGGCAGAGCCTCTTGCCGAAAAGGCAAACGTCCGGCTCCTTCTCCCACAAGGAAGGGCCCAGCCCTGAAAGCTCTTGCTGCTCTTCACGGTGCCTTGGTGCCCTATCTACAGGCACAACAGCAGTGGGGATCTGTGCTTTCCCAGAGACGCAACATCTCATGGCGCTCGGCCGCGGCAGAGCCTCTTGCCGAAAAGGCAAACGTCCGGCTCCTTCTCCCACAAGGAAGGGCCCAGCCCTGAAAGCTCTTGCTGCTCTTCACCTACCCTTTGCGCCCTATCTACAAGCACAACAGCACTGGGGATCTGTGCTTTCCCAGAGACGCAACATCTCATGGCGCTCGGCCGCGGCAGAGCCTCTTGCCGAAAAGGCAAACGTCCGGCTCCTTCTCCCACAAAGAAGGGCCCAGCCCTGAAAGCTCTTGCTGCTCTTCACCTACACTTGGTGCCCTATTTACAGGAACATCAGCAGTGGGGATCTGTGCTTTCCCAGAGACGCAACATCTCATGGCGCTCGGCCGCGGCAGAGCCTCTTGCCGAAAAGGCAAACGTCCGGCTCCTTCTCCCACAAGGAAGGGCCCAGCCCTGAAAGCTCTTGCTGCTCTTCACGGTGCCTTGGCGCCCTATCTACAGGCACAACAGCAGTGGGGATCTGTGCTTTCCCAGAGACGCAACATCTCATGGCGCTCGACCGCGGCAGAGCCTCTTGCCGAAAAGGCAAGCGTCCGGCTACTTCTCCAACAAGGAAGGACCCAGCCCGGAAAGCTGTTGCTGCTCTTCACCTTCCCTTGGCACCCTATCTACAGGCACATCAGCACTGGGGATCTGTGCTTTCCCAGAGACGCAACATCTCATGGCGCTCGGCCGCGGCAGAGCCTCTTGCCGAAAAGGCAAACGTCCGGCTCCTTCTCCACAAGGAAGGGCCCAGCCCTGAAAGCTGTTGCTGCTCTTCACGGTGCCTTGGCGCCCTATCTACAGGCACAACAGCAGTGGGGATCTGTGCTTTCCCAGAGACGCAACATCTCATGGCGCTCGGCCGCGGCAGAGCCTCTTGCCGAAAAGGCAAACGTCCGGCTCCTTCTCCCACAAGGAAGGGCCCAGCCCTGAAAGCTCTTGCTGCTCTTCATGGTGCCTTGCACCCTATCTACAGGCACAACAGCACTGGGCATCTGTGCTTTCCCAGAGACGCAACATCTCATGGCGCTCGGCCGCGGCAGAGCCTCTTGCCGAAAAGCCAAACGTCTGGCTCCTTCTCCCACAAGGAAGGGGCCAGCCCTGAAAGCTGTTGCTGCTCTTCACCTACCCTTGGCACCCTATCTACAGGAACAACAGCAGTGGGGATCTGTGCTTTCCCACAGACGCAACATCTCATGGTGCTCGACCGCGGCAGAGCCTCTTGCCGAAAAGGCAAACGTCCGGCTCCTTCTCCCACAAGGAAGGACCCAGCCCTGAAAGCTCTTGCTGCTCTTCACCTACTCTTGGCACCCTATCTACAGGCACAACAGCAGTGGGGATCTGTGCTTTTCCAGAGACGCAACATCTCATGGTGCTCGGCCGCGGCAGAGCCTCTTGCCGAAAAGGCAAACGTCCGGCTCCTTCTCCCACAAGGAAGGGCCCAGCCCTGAAAGCTCTTGCTGCTCTTCACCTACCCTTGGCGCCCTATCTACAGGCACAACAGCAGTGGGGATCTGTGCTTTCCCAGAGACGCAACATTTCATGGCGCTCGGCCGCGGCAGAGCCTCTTGCCGAAAAGGCAAACGTCCGGCTCCTTCTCCCACAAAGAAGGGCCCAGCCCTGAAAGCTCTTGCTGCTCTTCACCTACACTTGGTGCCCTATCTACAGGCACAACAGCACTGGGGATCTGTGCTTTCCCAGAGACGCAACATCTCATGGCGCTCGGCCGCGGCAGAGCCTCTTGCCGAAAAGGCAAGCGTCCGGCTCCTTCTCCCACAAGGAAGGACCCAGGCCGGAAAGCTCTTGCTGCTCTTCACGGTGCCTTGGTGCCCTATCTACAGGCACAACAGCAGTGGGGATCTGTGCTTTCCCAGAGACGCAACATCTCATGGCGCTCGGCCGCGGCAGAGCCTCTTGCCGAAAAGGCAAACGTCCGGCTCCTTCTCCCACAAGGAAGGGCCCAGCCCTGAAAGCTCTTGCTGCTCTTCACGGTGCCTTGGTGCCCTATCTACAGGCACAACAGCAGTGGGGATCTGTGCTTTCCCAGAGACGCAACATCTCATGGCGCTCGGCCGCGGCAGAGCCTCTTGCCGAAAAGGCAAACGTCCGGCTCCTTCTCCCACAAGGAAGGGCCCAGCCCTGAAAGCTCTTGCTGCTCTTCACCTACCCTTTGCGCCCTATCTACAAGCACAACAGCACTGGGGATCTGTGCTTTCCCAGAGACGCAACATCTCATGGCGCTCGGCCGCGGCAGAGCCTCTTGCCGAAAAGGCAAACGTCCGGCTCCTTCTCCCACAAGGAAGGGCCCAGCCCTGAAAGCTCTTGCTGCTCTTCACGGTGCCTTGGCGCCCTATCTACAGGCACAACAGCAGTGGGGATCTGTGCTTTCCCAGAGACGCAACATCTCATGGCGCTCGGCCGCGGCAGAGCCTCTTGCCGAAAAGGCAAACGTCCGGCTCCTTCTCCCACAAGGAAGGGCCCAGCCCTGAAAGCTCTTGCTGCTCTTCACGGTGCCTTGGTGCCCTATCTACAGGCACAACAGCAGTGGGGATCTGTGCTTTCCCAGAGACGCAACATCTCATGGCGCTCGGCCACGGCAGAGCCTCTTGCCGAAAAGGCAAACGTCCGGCTCCTTCTCACACAAGGAAGGGTCCAGCCCTGAAAGCTCTTGCTGCTCTTCACGGTGCCTTGGCACCCTATCTACAGGCACAGCAGCAGTGGGGACCTGTGCTTTCCCAGAGACGCAACATATCATGGCGCTCGGCCGCGGCAGAGCCTCTTGCCTAAAAGGCAAACGTCCGGCTCCTTCTCCCACAAGGAAGGACCCAGCCCGCAAAGATGTTGCTGCTCTTCACCTACCCTTGGCACCCTATCTACAGGCACAACAGCAGTGGGGATCTGTGCTTTCCCAGAGAAGCAACATCTCATGGCGCTCGGCCGCGGCAGAGCCTCTTGCCGAAAAGGCAAACGTCCGGCTCCTTCTCCCACAAGGAAGGGCCCAGCCCTGAAAGCTCTTGCTGCTCTTCACGGTGCCTTGGTGCCCTATCTACAGGCACAACAGCAGTGGGGATCTGTGCTTTCCCAGAGACGCAACATCTCATGGCGCTCGGCCGCGGCAGAGCCTCTTGCCGAAAAGGCAAACGTCCGGCTCCTTCTCCCACAAGGAAGGGCCCAGCCCTGAAAGCTCTTGCTGCTCTTCACCTACCCTTTGCGCCCTATCTACAGGCACAGCAGCAGTGGGGACCTGTGCTTTCCCAGAGACGCAACATATCATGGCGCTCGGCCGCGGCAGAGCCTCTTGCCTAAAAGGCAAACATCCGGCTCCTTCTCCCACAAGGAAGGACCCAGCCCGCAAAGATGTTGCTGCTCTTCACCTACCCTTGGCACCCTATCTACAGGCACAACAGCAGTGGGGATCTGTGCTTTCCCAGAGAAGCAACATCTCATGGCGCTCGGCCGCGGCAGAGCCTCTTGCCGAAAAGCCAAACGTCTGGCTCCTTCTCCCACAAGGAAGGGGCCAGCCCTGAAAGCTGTTGCTGCTCTTCACCTACCCTTGGCACCCTATCTACAGGCACAACAGCAGTGGGGATCTGTGCTTTCCCACAGACGCAACATCTCATGGTGCTCGACCGCAGCAGAGCCTCTTGCCGAAAAGGCAAACGTCCGGCTCCTTCTCCCACAAGGAAGGGCCCAGCCCTGAAAGCTCTTGCTGCTCTGCACCTACCCTTGGCGCCCTATCTACAGGCACAACAGCAGTGGGGATCTGTGCTTTCCCAGAGACGCAACATTTCATGGCGCTCGGCCGCGGCAGAGCCTCTTGCCGAAAAGGCAAACGTCCGGCTCCTTCTCCCACAAGGAAGGGCCCAGCCCGGAAAGCTCTTGCTGCTCTTCACGGTGCCTTGGCACCCTATCTACAGGAACAACAGCAGTGGGGATCTGTGCTTTCCCAGAGACGCAACATCTCATGGCGCTCGGCCGCGGCAGAGCCTCTTGCCGAAAAGGCAAACGTCCGGCTCCTTCTCCCACAAGGAAGGGCCCAGCCCGGAAAGCTCTTGCTGCTCTTCACGGTGCCTTGGCGCCCTATCTACAGGCACAACAGCACTGGGGATCTGTGCTTTCCCAGAGACGCAACATCTCATGGCGCTCGGCCGCCGCAGAGCCTCTTGCCGAAAAGGCAAGCGTCCGGCTACTTCTCCAACAAGGAAGGACCCAGCCCGGAAAGCTGTTGCTGCTCTTCACCTTCCCTTGGCACCCTATCTACAGGCACATCAGCACTGGGGATCTGTGCTTTCCCAGAGACGCAACATCTCATGGCGCTCGGCCGAGGCAGAGCCTCTTGCCGAAAAGGCAAACGTCCGGCTCCTTCTCCACAAGGAAGGGCCCAGCTCTGAAAGCTGTTGCTGCTCTTCACGGTGCCTTGGCACCCTATCTACAGGAACAACAGCAGTGGGGATCTGTGCTTTCCCAGAGACGCAACATCTCATGGCGCTCGGCCGCGGCAGAGCCTCTTGCCGAAAAGGCAAACGTCCGGCTCCTTCTCCCACAAGGAAGGGCCCAGCCCGGAAAGCTCTTGCTGCTCTTCACGGTGCCTTGGCGCCCTATCTACAGGCACAACAGCACTGGGGATCTGTGCTTTCCCAGAGACGCAACATCTCATGGCGCTCGGCCGCCGCAGAGCCTCTTGCCGAAAAGGCAAGCGTCCGGCTACTTCTCCAACAAGGAAGGACCCAGCCCGGAAAGCTGTTGCTGCTCTTCACCTTCCCTGGGTACCCTATCTACAGGCACATCAGCACTGGGGATCTGTGCTTTCCCAGAGACGCAACATCTCATGGCGCTCGGCCGCGGCAGAGCCTCTTGCCGAAAAGGCAAACGTCCGGCTCCTTCTCCCACAAGGAAGGGCCCAGCCCTGAAAGCTCTTGCTGCTCTTCACGGTGCCTTGGTGCCCTATCTACAGGCACAACAGCAGTGGGGATCTGTGCTTTCCCAGAGACGCAACATCTCATGGCGCTCGGCCACGGCAGAGCCTCTTGCCGAAAAGGCAAACGTCCGGCTCCTTCTCACACAAGGAAGGGTCCAGCCCTGAAAGCTCTTGCTGCTCTTCACGGTGCCTTGGCACCCTATCTACAGGCACAGCAGCAGTGGGGACCTGTGCTTTCCCAGAGACGCAACATATCATGGCGCTCGGCCGCGGCAGAGCCTCTTGCCTAAAAGGCAAACATCCGGCTCCTTCTCCCACAAGGAAGGACCCAGCCCGCAAAGATGTTGCTGCTCTTCACCTACCCTTGGCACCCTATCTACAGGCACAACAGCAGTGGGGATCTGTGCTTTCCCAGAGAAGCAACATCTCATGGCGCTCGGCCGCGGCAGAGCCTCTTGCCGAAAAGGCAAACGTCTGGCTCCTTCTCCCACAAGGAAGGGGCCAGCCCTGAAAGCTGTTGCTGCTCTTCACCTACCCTTGGCACCCTATCTACAGGCACAACAGCAGTGGGGATCTGTGCTTTCCCACAGACGCAACATCTCATGGTGCTCGACCGCGGCAGAGCCTCTTGCCGAAAAGGCAAACGTCCGGCTCCTTCTCCCACAAGGAAGGACCCAGCCCTGAAAGCTCTTGCTGCTCTTCACCTACTCTTGGCACCCTATCTACAGGCACAACAGCAGTGGGGATCTGTGCTTTCCCAGAGAAGCAACATCTCATGGCGCTCGGCCGCGGCAGAGCCTCTTGCCGAAAAGGCAAACGTCTGGCTCCTTCTCCCACAAGGAAGGGCCCAGCCCTGAAAGCTCTTGCTGCTCTTCACGGTGCCTTGGCGCCCTATCTACAGGCACAACAGCAGTGGGGATCTGTGCTTTCCCAGAGACGCAACATTTCATGGCGCTCGGCCGCGGCAGAGCCTCTTGCCGAAAAGGCAAACGTCCGGCTTCTTCTCCCACAAGGAAGGGCCCAGCCCTGAAAGCTCTTGCTGCTCTTCACGGTGCCTTGGCACCCTATCTACAGGCACAACAGCAGTGGGGATCTGTGCTTTCCCAGAGACGCAACATCTCATGGCGCTCGGCCGCGGCAGAGCCTCTTGCCGAAAAGGCAAACGTCCGGCTCCTTCTCCCACAAGGAAGGGCCCAGCCCGGAAAGCTCTTGCTGCTCTTCACGGTGCCTTGGCGCCCTATCTACAGGCACAACAGCAGTGGGGATCTGTGCTTTCCCAGAGACGCAACATCTCATGGCGCTCGGCCGCCGCAGAGCCTCTTGCCGAAAAGGCAAGCGTCCGGCTACTTCTCCAACAAGGAAGGACCCAGCCCGGAAAGCTGTTGCTGCTCTTCACCTTCCCTTGGCACCCTATCTACAGGCACATCAGCACTGGGGATCTGTGCTTTCCCAGAGACGCAACATCTCATGGCGCTCGGCCGCGGCAGAGCCTCTTGCCGAAAAGGCAAACGTCCGGCTCCTTCTCCACAAGGAAGGGCCCAGCTCTGAAAGCTCTTGCTGCTCTTCACGGTGCCTTGCACCCTATCTACAGGCACATCAGCAGTGGGGATCTGTGCTTTCCCAGAGACGCAACATCTCATGGCGCTCGCCCGCGGCAGAGCCTCATGCCGAAAAGGCAAACGTCCGGCTCCTTCTCCCACAAGGAAGGACCCAGCCCGGAAAGCTCTTGCTGCTCTTCACGGTGCCTTGGCACCCTATCTACAGGCACAACAGCAGTGGGGATCTGTGCTTTCCCAGAGAAGCAACATCTCATGGCGCTCGGCCGCGGCAGAGCCTCTTGCCGAAAAGCCAAACGTCTGGCTCCTTCTCCCACAAGGAAGGGGCCAGCCCTGAAAGCTGTTGCTGCTCTTCACCTACCCTTGGCACCCTATCTACAGGAACAACAGCAGTGGGGATCTGTGCTTTCCCACAGACGCAACATCTCATGGTGCTCGACCGCGGCAGAGCCTCTTGCCGAAAAGGCAAACATCCGTCTCCTTCTCCCACAAGGAAGGACCCAGCCCGGAAAGCTGTTGCTGCTCTTCACCTACTCTTGGCACCCTATCTACAAGCACAACAGCACTGGGGATCTGTGCTTTCCCAGAGACGCAACATCTCATGGCGCTCGGCCGCGGCAGAGCCTCTTGCCGAAAAGGCAAACGTCCGGCTCCTTCTCCCACAAAGAAGGGCCCAGCCCTGAAAGCTGTTGCTGCTCTTCACCTACACTTGGTGCCCTATTTACAGGCACATCAGCAGTGGGGATCTGTGCTTTCCCAGAGACGCAACATCTCATGGCGCTCGGCCGCGGCAGAGCCTCTTGCCGAAAAGGCAAACGTCCGGCTCCTTCTCCCACAAGGAAGGGCCCAGCCCTGAAAGCTCTTGCTGCTCTTCACGGTGCCTTGGCGCCCTATCTACAGGCACAACAGCACTGGGGATCTGTGCTTTCCCAGAGACGCAACATCTCATGGCGCTCGGCCGCGGCAGAGCCTCTTGCCGAAAAGGCAAACGTCCGGCTCCTTCTCCCACAAGGAAGGGCCCAGCCCTGAAAGCTCTTGCTGCTCTTCACGGTGCCTTGGCGCCCTATCTACAGGCACAACAGCAGTGGGGATCTGTGCTTTCCCAGAGACGCAACATCTCATGGCGCTCGGCCGCGGCAGAGCCTCTTGCCGAAAAGGCAAACGTCCGGCTCCTTCTCCCACAAGGAAGGGCCCAGCCCTGAAAGCTCTTGCTGCTCTTCACGGTGCCTTGGCACCCTATCTACAGGCACAGCAGCAGTGGGGACCTGTGCTTTCCCAGAGACGCAACATATCATGGCGCTCGGCCGCGGCAGAGCCTCTTGCCTAAAAGGAAAACATCCGGCTCCTTCTCCCACAAGGAAGGACCCAGCCCGCAAAGCTGTTGCTGCTCTTCACCTACCCTTGGCACCCTATCTACAGGCACAACAGCAGTGGGGATCTGTGCTTTCCCAGAGAAGCAACATCTCATGGCGCTCGGCCGCGGCAGAGCCTCTTGCCGAAAAGCCAAACGTCTGGCTCCATCTCCCACAAGGAAGGGGCCAGCCCTGAAAGCTGTTGCTGCTCTTCACCTACCCTTGGCACCCTATCTACAGGAACAACAGCAGTGGGGATCTGTGCTTTCCCACAGACGCAACATCTCATGGTGCTCGACCGCGGCAGAGCCTCTTGCCGAAAAGGCAAACGTCCGGCTCCTTCTCCCACAAGGAAGGACCCAGCCCGGAAAGCTGTTGCTGCTCTTCACCTACTCTTGGCACCCTATCTACAGGCACAACAGCAGTGGGGATCTGTGCTTTCCCAGAGACGCAACATCTCATGGCGCTCGGCCGCGGCAGAGCCTCTTGCCGAAAAGGCAAACGTCCGGCTCCTTCTCCCACAAGGAAGGGCCCAGCCCTGAAAGCTCTTGCTGCTCTTCACCTACCCTTGGCGCCCTATCTACAGGCACAACAGCAGTGGGGATCTGTGCTTTCCCAGAGACGCAACATTTCATGGCGCTCGGCCGCGGCAGAGCCTCTTGCCGAAAAGGCAAACGTCCGGCTCCTTCTCCCACAAGGAAGGGCCCAGCCCTGAAAGCTCTTGCTGCTCTTCACGGTGCCTTGGCGCCCTATCTACAGGCACAACAGCAGTGGGGATCTGTGCTTTCCCAGAGACGCAACATCTCATGGCGCTCGGCCGCGGCAGAGCCTCTCTGCCAAAAAGGCAAACGTCCGGCTCCTTCTCCCACAAGGAAGGGCCCAGCCCTGAAAGCTCTTGCTGCTCTTCACGGTGTCTTGGCGCCCTATCTACAGGCACAACAGCAGTGGGGATCTGTGCTTTTTCCCAGAGACGCAACATCTCATGGCGCTCGGCCGCGGCAGAGCCTCTTGCCGAAAGGGCAAACGTCCGGCTCCTTCTCCCACAAAGAAGGGCCCAGCCCTGAAAGATGTTGCTGCTCTTCACCTACCCTTGGCGCCCTATCTACAGGCACAACAGCACTGCGGATCTGTGCTTTCCCAGAGAAGCAACATCTCATGGCGCTCGGCCGCGGCAGAGCCTCTTGCCGAAAAGGCAAACGTCCGGCTCCTTCTCCCACAAGGAAGGGCCCAGCCCGGAAAGCTCTTGCTGCTCTTCACCTACCCTTGGCACCCTATCTACAGGCACAACAGCACTGGGGATCTGTGCTTTCCCAGAGACGCAATATCTCATGGCGCTCGGCCGCGGCAGAGCCTCTTGCCGAAAAGGCAAACGTCCGGCTCCTTCTCCCACAAGGAAGGGCCCAGCCCTGAAAGCTGTTGCTGCTCTTCACCTACCCTTGGCGCCCTATCTACAGGCACAACAGCAGTGGGGATCTGTGCTTTCCCAGAGACGCAACATCTCATGGCGCTCGGCCGCGGCAGAGCCTCTTGCCGAAAAGGCAAACGTCCGGCTCCTTCTCCCACAAGGAAGGGACCAGCCCTGAAAGCTCTTGCTGCTCTTCACGGTGCCTTCGCGCCCTATCTACAGGCACAACAGCAGTGGGGATCTGTGCTTTCCCAGAGACGCAACATCTCATGGCGCTCGGCCGCGGCAGAGCCTCTTGCCGAAAAGGCAAACGTCCGGCTCCTTCTCCCACAAGGAAGGGCCCAGCCCTGAAAGCTCTTGCTGCTCTTCACGGTGCCTTGGCGCCCTATCTACAGGCACAACAGCACTGGGGATCTGTGCTTTCCCAGAGACGCAACATCTCATGGCGCTCGGCCGCGGCAGAGCCTCTTGCCGAAAAGGCAAAACTCCGGCTCCTTCTCCCACAAGGAAGGGCCCAGCCCTGAAAGCTCTTGCTGCTCTTCACGGTGCCTTGGCGCCCTATCTACAGGCACATCAGCAGTGGGGATCTGTGCTTTCCCAGAGAAGCAACATCTCATGGCGCTTGGCCGCAGCAGAGCCTCCTGCCGAAAAGGCAAACGTCCGGCTCCTTCTCCCACAAGGAAGGACCCAGCCCGGAAAGCTCTTGCTGCTCTTTAAAGTGCCTTGGCACCCTATCTACAGGCACAACAGCACTGGGGATCTGTGCTTACCCAGAGACGCAACATCTCATGGCGCTCGGCCGCGGCAGAGCCTCTTGCCGAAAAGGCAAACGTCCGGCTCCTTCTCCCACAAGGAAGACCCAGCCCTGAAAGCCCTTGCTGCTCTTCACGGTGCCTTGGCTCCCTATCTACAGGCATATCAGCAGTGGGGATCTGTGCTTTCCCAGAGAAGCAACATCTCATGGCGCTCGGCCGCGGCAGAGCCTCTTGCCGAAAAGGCAAACGTCCGGCTCCTTCTCCCACAAGGAAGGACCCAGCCCGGAAAGCTGTTGCTGCTCTTCACGGTGCCTTGGTGCCCTATCTACAGGCACAACAGCAGTGGGGATCTGTGCTTTCCCAGAGACGCAACATCTCATGGCGCTCGGCCGCGGCAGAGCCTCTTGCCGAAAAGGCAAACGTCCGGCTCCTTCTCCCACAAGGAAGGGCCCAGCCCTGAAAGCTCTTGCTGCTCTTCACGGTGCCTTGGCGCCCTATCTACAGGCACAACAGCACTGGGGATCTGTGCTTTCCCAGAGACGCAACATCTCATGGCGCTCGGCCGTGGCAGAGCCTCTTGCCGAAAAGGCAATCGTCCGGCTCCTTCTCCACAAGGAAGGACCCAGCCCGGAAAGCTGTTGCTGCTCTTCACGGTGCCTTGGTGCGCTATCTACAGGCACAACAGCAGTGGGGATCTGTGCTTTCCCAGAGACGCAACATCTCATGGCGCTCGGCCGCGGCAGAGCCTCTTGCCGAAAAGGCAAACGTCCGGCTCCTTCTCCCACAAGGAAGGGCCCAGCCCTGAAAGCTCTTGCTGCTCTTCACGGTGCCTTGGCGCCCTATCTACAGGCACAACAGCAGTGGGGATCTGTGCTTACCCAGAGACGCAACATCTCATGGCGCTCGGCCGCGGCAGAGCCTCTTGCCGAAAAGGCAAACGTCCGGCTCCTTCTCCCACAAGGAAGGGCCCAGCCCTGAAAGCTCTTGCTGCTCCTCACCTACCCTTGGCACCCTATCTACAGGCACAACAGCAGTGGGGATCTGTGCTTTCCCAGAGACGCAACATCTCATGGCGCTCGGCCGCGGCAGAGCCTCTTGCCGAAAAGGCAAACGTCCGGCTCCTTCTCCCACAAGGAAGGGCCCAGCCCTGAAAGCTCTTGCTGCTCTTCACCTACCCTTGGCACCCTATCTACAGGCACAACAGCACTGGGGATCTGTGCTTTCCCAGAGACGCAAGATCTCATGGCGCTCGGCCGCGGCAGAGCCTCTTGCCGAAAAGGCAAACGTCCGGCTCCTTCTCCCACAAGGAAGGACCCAGCCCGGAAAGCTGTTGCTGCTCTTCACGGTGCCTTGGTGCCCTATCTACGGGCACAACAGCAGTGGGGATCTGTGCTTTCCCAGAGAAGCAACATCTCATGGCGCTCGGCCGCGGCAGAGCCTCTTGCCAAAAAGGCAAACGTCCGGCTCCTTCTCCCACAGGGAAGGGCCCAGCCCTGAAAGCTGTTGCTGCTCTTCACGGTGCCTTGGCGCCCTATCTACAGGCACAACAGCACTGGGGATCTGTGCTTTCCCAGAGACGCAACATCTCATGGCGCTCGGCCGCGGCAGAGCCTCTTGCCGAAAAGGCAAACGTCCGGCTCCTTCTCCCACAAGGAAGGGCCCAGCCCTGAAAGCTCTTGCTGCTCTTCACGGTGCCTTGGCACCCTATCTACAGGCACAACAGCAGTGGGGATCTGTGCTTTCCCAGAGACGCAACATCTCATGGCGCTCGGGCCGCGGCAGAGCCTCTTGCCGAAAAGGCAAACGTCCGGCTCCTTCTCCCACAAGGAAGGAGCCAGGCCGGAAAGCTCTTGCTGCTCTTCACCTACCCTTGGCGCCCTATCTACAGGCACAACAGCAGTGGGGATCTGTGCTTTCCCAGAGACGCAACATCTCATGGCGCTCGGCCGCGGCAGAGCCTCTTGCCGAAAAGGCAAACGTCCGGCTCCTTCTCCCACAAGGAAGGACCCAGCCCGGAAAGCTGTTGCTGCTCTTCACGGTGCCTTGGTGCCCTATCTACAGGCACAACAGCACTGGGGATCTGTGTTTTCCCAGAGACGCAACATCTCATGGCGCTCGGCCGCGGCAGAGCCTCTTGCCGAAAAGGCAAACGTCCGGCTCCTTCTCCCACAAGGAAGGGCCCAGCCCTGAAAGCTCTTGCTGCTCTTCACGGTGCCTTGGCGCCCTATCTACAGGCACAACAGCACTGGGGATCTGTGCTTTCCCAGAGACGCAAGATCTCATGGCGCTCGGCCGCGGCAGAGCCTCTTGCCGAAAAGGCAAACATCCGGCTCCTTCTCCCACAAGGAAGGGCCCAGCCCTGAAAGATCTTGCTGCTCTTCACGGTGCCTTGGCACCCTATCTACAGGCACAACAGCAGTGGGGATCTGTGCTTTCCCAGAGACGCAACATCTCATGGCGCTCGGCCGCGGCAGAGCCTCTTGCCGAAAAGGCAAACGTCCGGCTCCTTCTCCCACAAGGAAGGACCCAGGCCGGAAAGCTCTTGCTGCTCTTCACCTACCCTTGGCACCCTATCTACAGGCACAACAGCACTGGGGATCTGTGCTTTCCCAGAGACGCAACATCTCATGGCGCTCGGCCGCGGCAGAGCCTCTTGCCGAAAAGGCAAACGTCCGGCTCCTTCTCCCACAAGGAAGGGCCCAGCCCTGAAAGCTCTTGCTGCTCTTCACCTACCCTTGGCACCCTATCTACAGGCACAACAGCAGTGGGGATCTGTGCTTTCCCAGAGACGCAACATCTCATGGCGCTCGGCCGCGGCAGAGCCTCTTGCCGAAAAGGCAAACGTCCGGCTCCTTCTCCCACAAGGAAGGAGCCAGGCCGGAAAGCTCTTGCTGCTCTTCACCTACCCTTGGCACCCTATCTACAGGCACAACAGCAGTGGGGATCTGTGCTTTCCCAGAGACGCAACATCTCATGGCGCTCGGCCGCGGCAGAGCCTCTTGCCGAAAAGGCAAACGTCCGGCTCCTTCTCCCACAAGGAAGGACCCAGCCCTGAAAGCTGTTGCTGCTCTTCACGGTGCCTTGGTGCCCTATCGACAGGCACAACAGCACTGGGGATCTGTGTTTTCCCAGAGACGCAACATCTCATGGCGCTCGGCCGCGGCAGAGCCTCTTGCCGAAAAGGCAAACGTCCGGCTCCTTCTCCCACAAGGAAGGGCCCAGCCCTGAAAGCTCTTGCTGCTCTTCACGGTGCCTTGGCGCCCTATCTACAGGCACAACAGCACTGGGGATCTGTGCTTTCCCAGAGACGCAACATCTCATGGCGCTCGGCCGCGGCAGAGCCTCTTGCCGAAAAGGCAAACGTCCGGCTCCTTCTCCCACAAGGAAGGGCCCAGCCCTGAAAGCTCTTGCTGCTCTTCACCTACCCTTGGCACCCTATCTACAGGCACAACAGCAGTGGGGATCTGTGCTTTCCCAGAGACGCAACATCTCATGGCGCTCGGCCGCGGCAGAGCCTCTTGCCGAAAAGGCAAACGTCCGGCTCCTTCTCCCACAAGGAAGGACCCAGGCCGGAAAGCTCTTGCTGCTCTTCACCTACCCTTGGCACCCTATCTACAGGCACAACAGCACTGGGGATCTGTGCTTTCCCAGAGACGCAAGATCTCATGGCGCTCGGCCGCGGCAGAGCCTCTTGCCGAAAAGGCAAACGTCCGGCTCCTTCTCCCACAAGGAAGGACCCAGCCCTGAAAGCTCTTGCTGCTCTTCACGGTGCCTTGGTGCCCTATCTACAGGCACAACAGCAGTGGGGATCTGTGCTTTCCCAGAGACGCAACATCTCATGGCGCTCGGCCGCGGCAGAGCCTCTTGCCGAAAAGGCAAACGTCCGGCTCCTTCTCCCACAGGGAAGGGCCCAGCCCTGAAAGCTGTTGCTGGTCTTCACGGTGCCTTGGCGCCCTATCTACAGGCACAACAGCACTGGGGATCTGTGCTTTCCCAGAGACGCAAGATCTCATGGCGCTCGGCCGCGGCAGAGCCTCTTGCCGAAAAGGCAAACGTCCGGCTCCTTCTCCCACAAGGAAGTGCCCAGCCCTGAAAGCTCTTGCTGCTCTTCACCTACCCTTGGCACCCTATCTACAGGCACAACAGCAGTGGGGATCTGTGCTTTCCCAGAGACGCAACATCTCATGGCGCTCGGCCGCGGCAGAGCCTCTTGCCGAAAAGGCAAATGTCCGGCTCCTTCTCCCACAAGGAAGGACCCAGCCCTGAAAGCTCTTGCTGCTCTTCACCTACCCTTGGCACCCTATCTCCAGGCACAACAGCAGTGGGGATCTGTGCTTTCCCAGAGACGCAACATCTCATGGCGCTCGGCCGCGGCAGAGCCTCTTGCCGAAAAGGCAAACGTCCGGCTCCTTCTCCCACAAGGAAGGGCCCAGCCCTGAAAGCTCTTGCTGCTCCTCACCTACCCTTGGCACCCTATCTACAGGCACAACAGCAGTGGGGATCTGTGCTTTCCCAGAGACGCAACATCTCATGGCGCTCGGCCGCGGCAGAGCCTCTTGCCGAAAAGGCAAACGTCCGGCTCCTTCTCCCACAAGGAAGGGCCCAGCCCTGAAAGCTCTTGCTGCTCTTCACGGTGCCTTGGCGCCCTATCTACAGGCACAACAGCACTGGGGATCTGTGCTTTCCCAGAGACGCAACATCTCATGGCGCTCGGCCGCGGCAGAGCCTCCTGCCGAAAAGGCAAACGTCCGGCTCCTTCTCCCACAAGGAAGGACCCAGCCCGGAAAGCTGTTGCTGCTCTTCACGGTGCCTTGGTGCCCTATCTACAGGCACAACAGCAGTGGGGATCTGTGCTTTCCCAGAGAAGCAACATCTCATGGCGCTCGGCCGCGGCAGAGCCTCTTGCCGAAAAGGCAAACGTCCGGCTCCTTCTCTCACAAGGAAGGGCCCAGCCCTGAAAGCTCTTGCTGCTCTTCACCTACCCTTGGCGCCCTATCTACAGGCACAACAGCACTGGGGATCTGTGCTTTCCCAGAGACGTAAGATCTCATAGCGCTCGGCCGCGGCAGAGCCTCTTGCCGAAAAGGCAAACATCCGTCTCTTTCTCCAACAAAGAAGGGCCCAGCCCTGAAAGCTCTTGCTGCTCTTCACCTACACTTGGCACCCTATCTACAGGCACAACAGCAGTGGGGATCTGTGCTTTCCCAGAGACGCAACATCTCATGGCGCTCGACCCCGGCAGAGCCTCTTGCCGAAAAGGCAAACGTCCGGCTCCTTCTCCCACAAGGAAGGGCCCAGCCCTGAAAGCTCTTGCTGCTCTTCACGGTGCCTTCGCGCCCTATCTACAGGCACAACAGCACTGGGGATCTGTGCTTTCCCAGAGACACAACATCTCATGGTGCTCGGCCGCGGCAGAGCCTCTTGCCGAAAGGGCAAACGTCCGGCTCCTTCTCCTACAAAGAAGGGCCCAGCCCTGAAAGATGTTGCTGCTCTTCACCTACCCTTGGCACCCTATCTACAGGCACAACAGCACTGGGGATCTGTGCTTTCCCAGAGACGCAACGTCTCATGGCGCTCGGCCGTGGCAGAGCCTCTTGCCGAAAAGGCAAACGTCCGGGTCCTTCTCCCACAAGGAAGGGTCCAGCCCTGAAAGCTCTTGCTGCTCTTCACGGTGCCTTGGCGCCCTATCTACAGGCACAACAGCACTGGGGATCTGTGCTTTCCCAGAGACGCAACATCTCATGGCGCTCGACCCCGGCAGAGCCTCTTGCCGAAAAGGCAAACGTCCGGCTCTTTCTCCCACAAGGAAGGGCCCAGCCCTGAAAGCTCTTGCTGCTCTTCACGGTGCCTTGGCGCCCTATCTACAGGCACAACAGCACTGGGGATCTGTGCTTTCCCAGAGACGCAACATCTCATGGCGCTCGGCCGCGGCAGAGCCTCTTGCCGAAAAGGCAAACGTCCGGCTCCTTCTCCCACAAGGAAGGGCCCAGCCCTGAAAGCTCTTGCTGCTCTTCACCTACCCTTGGCACCCAATCTACAGGCACAACAGCAGTGGGGATCTGTGCTTTCCCAGAGACGCAACATCTCATGGCGCTCGGCCGTGGCAGAGCCTCTTGCCGAAAAGGCAAACGTCCGGGTCCTTCTCCCACAAGGAAGGGCCCAGCCCTGAAAGCTCTTGTTGCTCTTCACGGTGCCTTGGCGCCCTATCTACAAGCACAGCAACAGTGGGGATCTGTGCTTTCCCGGCGACGCAAGATCTCATGGCGCTCGGCCGCGGCAGAGCCTCTTGCCGAAAAGGAAAACGTCCGGCTCCTTCTCCCACAAGGAAGGACCCAGCCCTGAAAGCTCTTGCTGCTCTTCACGGTGCCTTGGCACCCTATCTACAGGCACATCAGCAGTGGGGATCTGTGCTTTCCCAGAGAAGCAACATCTCATGGCGCTCGGCCGCGGCAGAGCCTCTTGCCGAAAAGGCAAACGTCCGGCTCCTTCTCCCACAAGGAAGGACCCAGCCCGGAAAGCTGTTGCTGCTCTTCACGGTGCCTTGGTGCCCTATCTACAGGCACAACAGCAGTGGGGATCTGTGCTTTCCCAGAGACGCAAGATCTCATGGCGCTCGGCCGCGGCAGAGCCTCTTGCCGAAAAGGCAAACGTCCGGCTCCTTCTCCCACAAGGAAGGACCCAGCCCGGAAAGCTGTTGCTGCTCTTCACGGTGCCTTGGTGCCCTATCTACAGGCACAACAGCAGTGGGGATCTGTGCTTTCCCAGAGACGCAACATCTCATGGCGCTCGGCCGCGGCAGAGCCTCTTGCCGAAAAGGCAAACGTCCGGCTCCTTCTTCCACAAGGAAGGGCCCAGCCCTGAAAGCTGTTGCTGCTCTTCACCTACCCTTGGCGCCCTATCTACAGGCACAACAGCAGTGGGGATCTGTGCTTTCCCAGAGACGCAACATCTCATGGCGCTCGGCCGCGGCAGAGCCTCTTGCCGAAAAGGCAAACGTCCGGCTCCTTCTCCCACAAGGAAGGGCCCAGCCCTGAAAGCTCTTGCTGCTCTTCACGGTGCCTTGGCGCCCTATCTACAGGCACAACAGCAGTGGGGATCTGTGCTTTCCCAGAGACGCAACATCTCATGGCGCTCGACCCCGGCAGAGCCTCTTGCCGAAAAGGCAAACGTCCGGCTCTTTCTCCCACAAGGAAGGGCCCAGCCCTGAAAGCTCTTGCTGCTCTTCACGGTGCCTTGGCGCCCTATCTACAGGCACAACAGCACTGGGGACCTGTGCTTTCCCAGAGACGCAACATCTCATGGCGCTCGGCCGCGGCAGAGCCTCTTGCCGAAAAGGCAAACGTCTGGCTCCTTCTCCCACAAGGAAGGGCCCAGCCCTGAAAGCTCTTGCTGCTCTTCACGGTGCCTTGGCACCCTATCTACAGGCACAACAGCAGTGGGGATCTGTGCTTTCCCAGAGACGCAACATCTCATGGCGCTCTGCCGCGGCAGAGCCTCTTGCCGAAAGGGCAATGGTCCGGCTCCTTCTCCTACAAAGAAGGGCCCAGCCCTGAAAGATGTTGCTGCTCTTCACCTACCCTTGGCACCCAATCTACAGGCACAACAGCACTGGGGATCTGTGCTTTCCCATAGACGCAACATTTCATGGCGCTCGGCCGCGGCAGAGCCTCTTGCCGAAAAGGCAAACGTCCGGCTCCTTCTCCCACAAGGAAGGGCCCAGCCCTGAAAGCTCTTGCTGCTCTTCAAAGTGCCTTGGCACCCTATCTACAGGCACAACAGCACTGGGGATCTGTGCTTACCCAGAGACGCAACATCTCATGGCGCTCGGCCGCGGCAGAGCCTCTTGCCGAAAAGGCAAACGTCCGGCTCCTTCTCCCACAAGGAAGGACCCAGCCCTGAAAGCTCTTGCTGCTCTTCACGGTGCCTTGGCACCCTATCTACAGGCACATCAGCAGTGGGGATCTGTGCTTTCCCAGAGAAGCAACATCTCATGGCGCTCGGCCGCGGCAGAGCCTCTTGCCGAAAAGGCAAACGTCCGGCTCCTTCTCCCACAAGGAAGGACCCAGCCCGGAAAGCTGTTGCTGCTCTTCACGGTGCCTTGGTGCCCTATCTACAGGCACAACAGCAGT
>NW_026293255.1:0-91955 GCF_026419915.1 Harpia harpyja | reverse complement strand
GGCTGCCGAAGAAAAACTTTCGAAGAAGGCTTGGCTGCCGGGGACCTTTTCCTCGACGAGGGCTCGGCTGCCGGGACCTTTTCCTCGACGAGGGCTCGGCTGCCGGGGACCGTTTCCTCGACGAGGGCTCGGCTGCCGAAGAAAAAAATTTTCGATGAGTGCTCGGCTGCCGAAGAAAAACTTTCGAAGAAGGCTCGGCTGCCGGGGACCTTTTCCTCGACGAGGGCTCGGCTGCCGGGGACCTTTTCCTCGACGAGGGCTCGGCTGCCGGGGACCTTTTCCTCGACGAGGGCTCGGCTGCCGGGGACCTTTTCCTCGACGAGGGCTCGGCTGCCGAAGAAAAAATTTTCGATGAGTGCTCGGCTGCCGAAGAAAAACTTTCGAAGAAGGCTCGGCTGCCGGGGACCTTTTCCTCGACGAGGGCTCGGCTGCCGGGGACCTTTTCCTCGACGAGGGCTCGGCTGCCGGGGACCTTTTCCTCGACGAGGGCTCGGCTGCCGGGGACCTTTTCCTCGACGAGGCCTCGGCTGCCGGGGACCTTTCCTCGACGAGGGCTCGGCTGCCGAAGAAAAAGTTTTCGATGAGTGCTCGGCTGCCGAAGAAAAACTTTCGAAGTAGGATCGGCTGCCGGGGACTTTTTCCTCGACGAGGGCTCGGCTGCCGGGGAACTTTTCCTCGACGAGGGCTCGGCTGCCGAAGAAAAAATTTTCGATGAGTGCTCGGCTGCCGAAGAATAACTTTCGAGGAAGGCTCGGCTGCCGGGGACCTTTTCCTCGACGAGGGCTCGGCTGCCGGGGACCTTTTCCTCGACGAGGGCTCGGCTGCCGAAGAAAAATTTTCGATGAGTGCTCGGCTGCCGAAGAAAAACTTTCGAAGAAGGCTCGGCTGCCGGGACCTTTTCCTCGACGAGGGCTCGGCTGCCGGGGACCTTTTCCTCGACGAGGGCTCGGCTGCCGAAAAAAAAATTTTCAATGAGTGCTCGGCTGCCGAAGAAAAACTTTCGAAGAAGGCTTGGCTGCCGGGGACCTTTTCCTCGACGAGGGCTCGGCTGCCGGGGACCTTTTCCTCGACGAGGGCTCGGCTGCCGGGGACCGTTTCCTCGACGAGGGCTCGGCTGCCGAAGAAAAAATTTTCGATGAGTGCTCGGCTGCCGAAGAAAAACTTTCGAAGAAGGCTCGGCTGCCGGGGACCTTTTCCTCGACGAGGGCTCGGCTGCCGGGGACCTTTTCCTCGACGAGGGCTCGGCTGCCGGGGGACCTTTTCCTCGACGAGGGCTCGGCTGCCGGGGACCTTTTCCTCGACGAGGGCTCGGCTGCCGAAGAAAAAATTTTCGATGAGTGCTCGGCTGCCGAAGAAAAACTTTCGAAGAAGGCTCGGCTGCCGGGGACCTTTTCCTCGACGAGGGCTCGGCTGCCGGGGACCTTTTCCTCGACGAGGGCTCGGCTGCCGGGGACCTTTTCCTCGACGAGGGCTCGGCTGCCGGGGACCTTTTCGTCGACGAGGGCTCGGCTGCCGGGGACCTTTTTCCTCGACGAGGCCTCGGCTGCCGGGGACCTTTTCCTCGACGAGGGCTCGGCTGCCGAAGAAAAAATTTTCGATGAGTGCTCGGCTGCCGAAGAAAAACTTTCGAAGAAGGCTCGGCTGCCGGGGACCTTTTCCTCGACGAGGGCTCGGCTGCCGGGGACCTTTTCCTCGACGAGGGCTCGGCTGCCGGGGACCTTTTCCTCGACGAGGGCTCGGCTGCCGGGGACCTTTTCCTCGACGAGGGCTCGGCTGCCGGGGACCTTTTCCTCGACGAGGCCTCGGCTGCCGGGGACCTTTTCCTCGACGAGGGCTCGGCTGCCGAAGAAAAATTTTCGATGAGTGCTCGGCTGCCGAAGAAAAACTTTCGAAGAAGGCTCGGCTGCCGGGGACCTTTTCCTCGACGAGGGCTCGGCTGCCGGGGACCTTTTCCTCGACGAGGGCTCGGCTGCCGAAGAAAAAATTTTCGATGAGTGCTCGGCTGCCGAAGAAAAACTTTCGAAGAAGGCTCGGCTGCCGGGGACCTTTTCCTCGACGAGGGCTCGGCTGCCGGGGACCTTTTCCTCGACGAGGGCTCGGCTGCCGAAGAAAAAATTTTCGATGAGTGCTCGGCTGCCGAAGAAAAACTTTCGAAGAAGGCTCGGCTGCCGGGGACCTTTTCCTCGACGAGGGCTCGGCTGCCGGGGACCTTTTCCTCGACGAGGGCTCGGCTGCCGAAGAAAAAATTTTCGATGAGTGCTCGGCTGCCGAAGAAAAACTTTCGAAGAAGGCTCGGCTGCCGGGGACCTTTTCCTCGACGAGGGCTCGGCTGCCGGGGACCTTTTCCTCGACGAGGGCTCGGCTGCCGGGGACCTTTTCCTCGACGAGGGCTCGGCTGCCGGGACCTTTTCCTCGACGAGGGCTCGGCTGCCGAAGAAAATATTTTCGATGAGTGCTCGGCTGCCGAAGAAAAACTTTCGAAGTAGGCTCGGCTGCCGGGGACCTTTTCCTCGACGAGGGCTCGGCTGCCGGGGAACTTTTCCTCGACGAGGGCTCGGTTGCCGAAGAAAAAATTTTTCGATTAGTGCTCGGCTGCCGAAGAAAAACTTTCGAGGAAGGCTCGGCTGCCGGGGACCTTTTCCTTGACGAGGGCTCGGCTGCCGGGGACCTTTTCCTCGACGAGGGCTCGGCTGCCGAAGAAAAAATTTTCGATGAGTGCTCGGCTGCCGAAGAAAAACTTTCAAAGAAGGCTCGGCTGCCGGGGACCTTTTCCTCGACGAGGGCTCGGCTGCCGGGGACCTTTTCGTCGACGAGGGCTCGGCTGCCGGGGACCTTTTCCTCGACGAGGGCTCGGCTGCCGAAAAAAAAAATTTTCGATGAGTGCTCGGCTGCCGAAGAAAAACTTTCGAAGAAGGCTCGGCTGCCGGGGACCTTTTCCTCGACGAGGGCTCGGCTGCTGGGGACTTTTTCCTCGACGAGGGCTCGGCTGCCGGGACCTTTTCCTCGACGAGGGCTCGGCTGCCGGGGACCGTTTCCTCGACGAGGGCTTGGCTGCCGAAGAAAAATTTTCGATGAGTGCTCGGCTGCCGAAGGAAAAACTTTCGAAGAAGGCTCGGCTGCCGGGGACCTTTTCCTCGACGAGGGCTCGGCTGCCGGGGACCTTTTCCTCGACGAGTGCTCGGCTGCCGGGGACCTTTTCCTCGACGAGGGCTCGGCTGCCTGGGACCGTATCCTCGACGAGGGCTCGGCTGCCGGGGACCGTATCCTCGACGAGGGCTCGGCTGCCGGGGACCGTCTCCTCGACGAGGGCTCGGCTGCCGAAGGAAAAATTTTCGATGAGTGCTCGGCTGCCGAAGAAAAACTTTCGAAGAAGGCTCGGCTGCCGGGGACCTTTTCCTCGACGAGGGCTCGGCTGCCGGGGGACCTTTTCCTCGACGAGGGCTCGGCTGCCGGGGACCTTTTCCTCGACGAGGGCTCGGCTGCCGGGGACCGTATCCTCGACGAGGGCTCGGCTGCGGGGACCGTCTCCTCGACGAGGGCTCGGCTGCCGAAGAAAAAATTTTCGATGAGTGCTCGGCTGCCGAAGAAAAACTTTCGAAGAAGGCTCGGCTGCCGGGGACCTTTTCCTCGACGAGGGCTCGGCTGCCGGGGACCTTTTCCTCGACGAGGGCTCGGCTGCCGGGGGACCGTTTCCTCGACGAGGGCTCGGCTGCCGAAGAAAAAATTTTCGATGAGTGCTCGGCTGCCGAAGAAAAACTTTCGAAGAAGGCTCGGCTGCCGGGGACCTTTTCCTCGACGAGGGCTCGGCTGCCGGGGACCTTTTCCTCGACGAGGGCTCGGCTGCCGGGGACCTTTTCCTCGACGAGGGCTCGGCTGCCGAAGAAAAAATTTTCGATGAGTGCTCGGCTGCAGAAGAAAAACTTTCGAAGAAGGCTCGGCTGCCGGGGACCTTTTCCTCGACGAGGGCTCGGCTGCCGAAGAAAAAATTTTCGATGAGTGCTCGGCTGCCGAAGAAAAACTTTCGAAGAAGGCTCGGCTGCCGGGGACCTTTTCCTCGACGAGGGCTCGGCTGCCGGGGACCTTTTCCTCGACGAGGGCTCGGCTGCCGGGGACCTTTTCCTCGACGAGGGCTCGGCTGCCGGGGACCTTTTCGTCGACGAGGGCTCGGCTGCCGGGGACCTTTTCCTCGACGAGGGCTCGGCTGCCGGGGACCTTTTCCTCGACGAGGGCTCGGCTGCCGAAAAAAAAATTTTCGATGAGTGCTCGGCTGCCGAAGAAAAACTTTCGAAGAAGGCTCGGCTGCCGGGGACCTTTTCCTCGACGAGGGCTCGGCTGCCGGGGACCTTTTCCTCGACGAGGGCTCGGCTGCCGGGGACCTTTTCCTCGACGAGGGCTCGGCTGCCGAAGAAAATTTTTCGATGAGTGCTCGGCTGCCGAAGAAAAACTTTCGAAGAAGGCTCGGCTGCCGGGGACCTTTTCCTCGACGAGGGCTCGGCTGCCGGGGACCTTTTCCTCGACGAGGGCTCGGCTGCCGAAGAAAAAATTTTCGATGAGTGCTCGGCTGCCGAAGAAAAACTTTCGAAGAAGGCTCGGCTGCCGGGGACCTTTTCCTCGACGAGGGCTCGGCTGCCGGGGACCTTTTCCTCGACGAGGGCTCGGCTGCCGAAGAAAAAATTTTCGATGAGTGCTCGGCTGCCGAAGAAAAACTTTCGAAGAAGGCTCGGCTGCCGGGGACCTTTTCCTCGACGAGGGCTCGGCTGCCGGGGACCTTTTCCTCGACGAGGGCTCGGCTGCCGAAGAAAAAATTTTCGATGAGTGCTCGGCTGCCGAAGAAAAACTTTCGAAGAAGGCTCGGCTGCCGGGGACCTTTTCCTCGACGAGGGCTCGGCTGCCGGGGACCTTTTCCTCGACGAGGGCTCGGCTGCCGGGGACCTTTTCCTCGACGAGGGCTCGGCTGCCGGGGACCTTTTCCTCGACGAGGGCTCGGCTGCCAGGGACCTTTTCCTCGACGAGGGCTCGGCTGCCGGGGACCTTTTCCTCGACGAGGGCTCGGCTGCCGGGGACCTTTTCCTCGACGAGGGCTCGGCTGCCGGGGACCTTTTCCTCGACGAGGGCTCGGCTGCCGAAGAAAATATTTTCGATGAGTGCTCGGCTGCCGAAGAAAAACATTCGAAGAAGGCTCGGCTGCCGGGGACCTTTTCCTCGACGAGGGCTCGGCTGCCGGGGAACTTTTCCTCGACGAGGGCTCGGCTGCCGAAGAAAAAATTTTCGATGAGTGCTCGGCTGCCGAAGAAAAACTTTCGAGGAAGGCTCGGCTGCCGGGGACCTTTTCCTCGACGAGGGCTCGGCTGCTGGGGACCTTTTCCTCGACGAGGGCTCGGCTGCCGGGGACCTTTTCCTCGACGAGGGCTCGGCTGCCGGGGACCGTTTCCTCGACGAGGGCTTGGCTGCCGAAGAAAAAATTTTCGATGAGTGCTCGGCTGCCGAAGAAAAACTTTCGAAGAAGGCTCGGCTGCCGGGGACCTTTTCCTCGACGAGGGCTCGGCTGCCGGGGACCTTTTCCTCGACGAGGGCTCGGCTGCCGGGGACCTTTTCCTCGACGAGGGCTCGGCTGCCGGGGACCTTTTCCTCGACGAGGGCTCGGCTGCCGGGGACCGTCTCCTCGACGAGGGCTCGGCTGCCGAAGAAAAAATTTTCGATGAGTGCTCGGCTGCCGAAGAAAAACTTTCGAAGAAGGCTCGGCTGCCGGGGACCTTTTCCTCGACGAGGGCTCGGCTGCCGGGGACCTTTTCCTTGACGAGGGCTCGGCTGCCGGGGACCTTTTCCTCAACGAGGGCTCGGCTGCCGGGGACCTTTTCCTCGACGAGGGCTCGGCTGCCGGGGACCTTTTCCTCGACGAGGGCTCGGCTGCCGGGGACCTTTTCCTCGACGAGGGCTCGGCTGCCGGGGACCTTTTCCTCGACGAGGCCTCGGCTGCCGGGGACCTTTTCATCGACGAGGCCTCGGCTGCCGGGGACCTTTTCCTCGACGAGGGCTCGGCTGCCGGGGACCTTTTCCTCGACGAGGGCTCGGCTGCCGAAGAAAAAATTTTCGATGAGTGCTCGGCTGCCGAAGAAAAACTTTCGAAGAAGGCTCGGCTGCCGGGGACCTTTTCCTCGACGAGGGCTCGGCTGCCGGGGACCTTTTCCTCGACGAGGGCTCGGCTGCCGGGGACCTTTTCCTCGACGAGGCCTCGGCTGCCGGGGACCTTTTCCTCGACGAGGGCTCGGCTGCCGGGGACCTTTTCCTCGACGAGGCCTCGGCTGCCGGGGACCTTTTCCTCGACGAGGGCTCGGCTGCCGAAGAAAATTTTTCGATGAGTGCTCGGCTGCCGAAGAAAAACTTTCGAAGAAGGCTCGGCTGCCGGGGACCTTTTCCTCGACGAGGGCTCGGCTGCCGGGGACCTTTTCCTCGACGAGGGCTCGGCTGCCGGGGACCTTTTCCTCGACGAGGGCTCGGCTGCTGAAGACAAAATTTTCGATGAGTGCTCGGCTGCCGAAGAAAAACTTTCGAAGAAGGCTCGGCTGCCGGGGACCTTTTCCTTGACGAGGGCTCGGCTGCCGGGGACCTTTTCCTCGACGAGGGCTCGGCTGCCGGGGACCTTTTCCTCGACGAGGGCTCGGCTGCCGGGGACCTTTTCATCGACGAGGCCTCGGCTGCCGGGGACCTTTTCCTCGACGAGGCCTCGGCTGCCGGGGACCTTTTCCTCGACGAGGGCTCGGCTGCCGAAGAAAAAATTTTCGATGAGTGCTCGTCTGCCGAAGAAAAACTTTCGAAGTAGGCTCGGCTGCCGGGGACCTTTTCCTCGACGAGGGCTCGGCTGCCGGGGAACTTTTCCTCGACGAGGGCTCGGCTGCCGAAGAAAAAATTTTCGATGAGTGCTCGGCTGCCGAAGAAAAACTTTCGAGGAAGGCTCGGCTGCCGGGGACCTTTTCCTCGACGAGGGCTCGGCTGCCGAAGAAAAAATTTTCGATGAGTGCTCGGCTGCCGAAGAAAAACTTTCGAAGAAGGCTCGGCTGCCGGGGACCTTTTCCTCGACGAGGGCTCGGCTGCCGAAGAAAAAATTTTCGATGAGTGCTCGGCTGCCGAAGAAAAACTTTCGAAGAAGGCTCGGCTGCCGGGGACCTTTTCCTCGACGAGGGCTCGGCTGCCGGGGACCTTTTCCTCGACGAGGGCTCGGCTGCCGAAGAAAAAATTTTCGATGAGTGCTCGGCTGCCGAAGAAAAACTTTCGAAGAAGGCTCGGCTGCCGAAGAAAAACTTTCGAAGAAGGCTCGGTTGCCGGGGACCTTTTCCTCGACGAGGGCTCGGCTGCCGGGGACCTTTTCCTCGACGAGGGCTCGGCTGCCGGGGACCTTTTCCTCGACGAGGGCTCGGCTGCCGGGGACCTTTTCCTCGACAAGGCCTCGGCTGCCGGGGACCTTTTCCTCGACGAGGGCTCGGCTGCCGAAGAAAATATTTTCGATGAGTGCTCGGCTGCCGAAGAAAAACTTTCGAAGTAAGCTCGGCTGCCGGGGACCTTTTCCTCGACGAGGGCTTGGCTGCCGGGGACCTTTTCCTCGACGAGGGCTCGGCTGCCGAAGAAAAAATTTTCGATGAGTGCTCGGCTGCCGAAGAAAAACTTTCGAGGAAGGCTCGGCTGCCGGGGACCTTTTCCTCGACGAGGGCTCGGCTGCCGGGGACCTTTTCCTCGACGAGGGCTCGGCTGCCGAAGAAAAACTTTTCGATGAGTGCTCGGCTGCCGAAGAAAAACTTTCAAAGAAGGCTCGGCTGCCGGGGACCTTTTCCTCGACGAGGGCTCGGCTGCCGGGGACCTTTTCCTCGACGAGGGCTCGGCTGCCGGGGACCTTTTCCTCTACGAGGGCTCGTCTGCCGAAAAAAAAATTTTCGATGAGTGCTCGGCTGCCGAAGAAAAACTTTCGAAGAAGGCTCGGCTGCCGGGGACCTTTTCCTCGACGAGGGCTCGGCTGCTGGGGACCTTTTCCTCGACGAGGGCTCGGCTGCCGGGGACCTTTTCCTTGACGAGGGCTCGGCTGCCGGGGACCTTTTCCTCGACGAGTGCTCGGCTGCCGGGGACCTTTTCCTCGACGAGGGCTCGGCTGCCGGGGACCTTTTCCTCGACGAGGGCTCGGCTGCCGGGGACCGTATCCTCGACGAGGGCTCGGCTGTCGGGGACCGTCTCCTCGACGAGGGCTCGGCTGCCGAAGAAAAAATTTTCGATGAGTGCTCGGCTGCCGAAGAAAAACTTTCGAAGAAGGCTCGGCTGCCGGGGACCTTTTCCTCGACGAGGGCTCGGCTGCCGGGGACCTTTTCCTCGACGAGGGCTCGGCTGCCGGGGACCTTTTCCTCGACGAGGGCTCGGCTGCCGGGGACCGTTTCCTCGACGAGGGCTCGGCTGCCGAAGAAAAAATTTTCGATGAGTGCTGGGCTGCCGAAGAAAAACTTTCGAAGAAGGCTCGGCTGCCGGGGACCTTTTCCTCGACGAGGGCTCGGCTGCCGGGGACCTTTTCCTCGACGAGGGCTCGGCTGCCGGGGACCTTTTCCTCGACGAGGGCTCGGCTGCCGAAGAAAAAATTTTCGATGAGTGCTCGGCTGCAGAAGAAAAACTTTCGAAGAAGGCTCGGCTGCCGGGGACCTTTTCCTCGACGAGGGCTCGGCTGCCGAAGAAAAAATTTTCGATGAGTGCTCGGCTGCCGAAGAAAAACTTTCGAAGAAGGCTCGGCTGCCGGGGACCTTTTCCTCGATGAGGGCTCGGCTGCCGGGGACCTTTTCCTCGACGAGGGCTCGGCTGCCGGGGACCTTTTCCTCGACGAGGGCTCGGCTGCCGGGGACCTTTTCGTCGACGAGGGCTCGGCTGCCGGGGACCTTTTCCTCGACGAGGCCTCGGCTGCCGGGGACCTTTTCCTCGACGAGGGCTCGGCTGCCGAAGAAAAAATTTTCGATGAGTGCTCGGCTGCCGAAGAAAAACTTTCGAAGAAGGCTCGGCTGCCGGGGACCTTTTCCTCGACGAGGGCTCGGCTGCCGGGGACCTTTTCCTCGACGAGGGCTCGGCTGCCGGGGACCTTTTCCTCGACGAGGCCTCGGCTGCCGGGGACCTTTTCCTCGACGAGGGCTCGGCTGCCGGGGACCTTTTCCTCGACGAGGCCTCGGCTGCCGGGGACCTTTTCCTCGACGAGGGCTCGGCTGCCGAAGAAAATTTTTCGATGAGTGCTCGGCTGCCGAAGAAAAACTTTCGAAGAAGGCTCGGCTGCCGGGGACCTTTTCCTCGACGAGGGCTCGGCTGCCGGGGACCTTTTCCTCGACGAGGGCTCGGCTGCCGGGGACCTTTTCCTCGACGAGGGCTCGGCTGCTGAAGAAAAAATTTTCGATGAGTGCTCGGCTGCCGAAGAAAAACTTTCGAAGAAGGCTCGGCTGCCGGGGACCTTTTCCTCGACGAGGGCTCGGCTGCCGGGGACCTTTTCCTCGACGAGGGCTCGGCTGCCGGGGACCTTTTCCTCGACGAGGGCTCGGCTGCCGGGGACCGTTTCCTCGACGAGGGCTCGGCTGCCGAAGAAAAAATTTTCGATGAGTGCTCGGCTGCCGAAGAAAAACTTTCGAAGAAGGCTCGGCTGCCGGGGACCTTTTCCTCGACGAGGGCTCGGCTGCCGGGGACCTTTTCCTCGACGAGGGCTCGGCTGCCGGGGACCTTTTCCTCGACGAGGGCTCGGCTGCCGAAGAAAAAATTTTCGATGAGTGCTCGGCTGCAGAAGAAAAACTTTCGAAGAAGGCTCGGCTGCCGGGGACCTTTTCCTCGACGAGGGCTCGGCTGCCGAAGAAAAAATTTTCGATGAGTGCTCGGCTGCCGAAGAAAAACTTTCGAAGAAGGCTCGGCTGCCGGGGACCTTTTCCTCGATGAGGGCTCGGCTGCCGGGGACCTTTTCCTCGACGAGGGCTCGGCTGCCGGGGACCTTTTCCTCGACGAGGGCTCGGCTGCCGGGGACCTTTTCGTCGACGAGGGCTCGGCTGCCGGGGACCTTTTCCTCGACGAGGCCTCGGCTGCCGGGGACCTTTTCCTCGACGAGGGCTCGGCTGCCGAAGAAAAAATTTTCGAATAGTGCTCGGCTGCCGAAGAAAAACTTTCGAAGAAGGCTCGGCTGCCGGGGACCTTTTCCTCGACGAGGGCTCGGCTGCCGGGGACCTTTTCCTCGACGAGGGCTCGGCTGCCGGGGACCTTTTCCTCGACGAGGCCTCGGCTGCCGGGGACCTTTTCCTCGACGAGGGCTCGGCTGCCGGGGACCTTTTCCTCGACGAGGCCTCGGCTGCCGGGGACCTTTTCCTCGACGAGGGCTCGGCTGCCGAAGAAAATTTTTCGATGAGTGCTCGGCTGCCGAAGAAAAACTTTCGAAGAAGGCTCGGCTGCCGGGGACCTTTTCCTCGACGAGGGCTCGGCTGCTGGGGACCTTTTCCTCGACGAGGGCTCGGCTGCCGGGGACCTTTTCCTCGACGAGGGCTCGGCTGCCGAAGAAAAAATTTTCGATGAGTGCTCGGCTGCCGAAGAAAAACTTTCGAAGAAGGCTCGGCTGCCGGGGACCTTTTCCTCGACGAGGGCTCGGCTGCCGGGGACCTTTTCCTCGACGAGGGCTCGGCTGCCGAAGAAAAAATTTTCGATGAGTGCTCGGCTGCCGAAGAAAAACTTTCGAAGAAGGCTCGGCTGCCGGGGACCTTTTCCTCGACGAGGGCTCGGCTGCCGGGGACCTTTTTCTCGACGAGGGCTCGGCTGCCGAAGAAAAAATTTTCGATGAGTGCTCGGCTGCCGAAGAAAAACTTTCGAAGAAGGCTCGGCTGCCGGGGACCTTTTCCTCGACGAGGGCTCGGCTGCTGGGGACCTTTTCCTCGACGAGGGCTCGGCTGCCAGGGACCTTTTCCTCGACGAGGGCTCGGCTGCCGGGGACCGTTTCCTCGACGAGGGCTTGGCTGCCGAAGAAAAAATTTTCGATGAGTGCTCGGCTGCCGAAGAAAAACTTTCGAAGAAGGCTCGGCTGCCGGGGACCTTTTCCTCGACGAGGGCTCGGCTGCCGGGGACCTTTTCCTCGACGAGTGCTCGGCTGCCGGGGACCTTTTCCTCGACGAGGGCTCGGCTGCCGGGGACCTTTTCCTCGACGAGGGCTCGGCTGCCGGGGACCGTATCCTCGACGAGGGCTCGGCTGCCGGGGACCGTCTCCTCGACGAGGGCTCGGCTGCCGAAGAAAAAATTTTCGATGAGTGCTCGGCTGCCGAAGAAAAACTTTCGAAGAAGGCTCGGCTGCCGGGGACCTTTTCCTTGACGAGGGCTCGGCTGCCGGGGACCTTTTCCTCGACGAGGGCTCGGCTGCCGGGGACCTTTTCCTCGACGAGGGCTCGGCTGCCGGGGACCTTTTCCTCGACGAGGGCTCGGCTGCCGGGGACCTTTTCCTCGACGAGGCCTCGGCTGCCGGGGACCTTTTCCTCGACGAGGCCTCGGCTGCCGGGGACCTTTTCATCGACGAGGCCTCGGCTGCCGGGGACCTTTTCCTCGACGAGGCCTCGGCTGCCGGGGACCTTTTCCTCGACGAGGGCTCGGCTGCCGAAGAAAAAATTTTCGATGAGTGCTCGTCTGCCGAAGAAAAACTTTCGAAGTAGGCTCGGCTGCCGGGGACCTTTTCCTCGACGAGGGCTCGGCTGCCGGGGAACTTTTCCTCGAGGAGGGCTCGGCTGCCGAAGAAAAAATTTTCGATGAGTGCTCGGCTGCCGAAGAAAAACTTTCGAGGAAGGCTCGGCTGCCGGGGACCTTTTCCTCGACGAGGGCTCGGCTGCCGGGGACCTTTTCCTCGACGAGGGCTCGGCTGCCGAAGAAAAAATTTTCGATGAGTGCTCGGCTGCCGAAGAAAAACTTTCGAAGAAGGCTCGGCTGCCGGGGACCTTTTCCTCGACGAGGGCTCGGCTGCCGGGGACCTTTTCCTCGACGAGGGCTCGGCTGCCGGGGACCTTTTCCTCGACGAGGGCTCGGCTGCCGGGGACCTTTTCCTCGACGAGGGCTCGGCTGCCGGGGACCTTTTCCTCGACGAGGGCTCGGCTGCCGGGGACCTTTTCCTCGACGAGGGCTCGGCTGCCGGGGACCTTATCCTCGACGAGGGCTCGGCTGCCGGGGACCTTTTCCTCGACGAGGGCTCGGCTGCCGAAGAAAAAATTTTCGATGAGTGCTCGGCTGCCGAAGAAAAACTTTCGAAGAAGGCTCGGCTGCCGGGGACCTTTTCCTCGACGAGGGCTCGGCTGCCGGGGACCTTTTCCTCGACGAGGGCTCGGCTGCCGGGGACCTTTTCCTCGACGAGGGCTCGACTGCCGGGGACCTTTTCCTCGACGAGGCCTCGGCTGCCGGGGACCTTTTCCTCGACGAGGCCTCGGCTGCCGGGGACCTTTTCCTCGACGAGGCCTCGGCTGCCGGGGACCTTTTCCTCGACGAGGGCTCGGCTGCCGAAGAAAAAATTTTCGATGAGTGCTCGGCTGCCGAAGAAAAACTTTCGAAGTAGGCTCGGCTGCCGGGGACCTTTTCCTCGACGAGGGCTCGGCTGCCGGGGAACTTTTCCTCGACGAGGGCTCGGCTGCCGAAGAAAAACTTTCGAAGAAGGCTCGGCTGCCGGGGACCTTTTCCTCGACGAGGGCTCGGCTGCCGGGGACCTTTTCCTCGACGAGGGCTCGGCTGCCGGGGACCTTTTCCTCGACGAGGGCTCGGCTGCCGGGGACCTTTTCCTCGACGAGGGCTCGGCTGCCGGGGACCTTTTCCTCGACGAGGGCTCGGCTGCCGGGGACCTTATCCTCGACGAGGGCTCGGCTGCCGGGGACCTTTTCCTCGACGAGGGCTCGGCTGCCGAAGAAAAAATTTTCGATGAGTGCTCGGCTGCCGAAGAAAAACTTTCGAAGAAGGCTCGGCTGCCGGGGACCTTTTCCTCGACGAGGGCTCGGCTGCCGGGGACCTTTTCCTCGACGAGGGCTCGGCTGCCGGGGACCTTTTCCTTGACGAGGGCTCGGCTGCCGAAGAAAAAATTTTCGATGAGTGCTCGTCTGCCGAAGAAAAACTTTCGAAGAAGGCTCGGCTGCCGGGGACCTTTTCCTCGACGAGGGCTCGGCTGCCGGGGACCTTTTCCTCGACGAGGGCTCGGCTGCCGAAGAAAAAATTTTCGATCAGTGCTCGGCTGCCGAAGAAAAACTTTCGAAGAAGGCTCGGCTGCCGGGGACCTTTTCCTCGACGAGGGCTCGGCTGCCGGGGACCTTTTCCTCGACGAGGGCTCGGCTGCCGGGGACCTTTCCTCGACGAGGGCTCGGCTGCCGGGGACCTTTTCCTCGACGAGGGCTCGGCTGCCGGGGACCTATTCCTCGACTAGGGCTCGGCTGCCGGGGACCTTTTCCTCGACGAGGGCTCGGCTGCCGGGGACCTTTTCCTCGACGAGGGCTCGGCTGCCGAAGAAAAAATTTTCGATGAGTGCTCGGCTGCCGAAGAAAAACTTTCGAAGTAGGCTTGGCTGCCGGGGGCCTTTTCCTCGACGAGGGCTCGGCTGCCGGGGACCTTTTCCTCGATGAGGGCTCGGCTGCCGGGGACCTTTTCCTCGACGAGGGCTCGGCTGCCGAAGAAAAAATTTTCGATGAGTGCTCGGCTGCCGAAGAAAAACTTTCGAAGAAGGCTCGGCTGCCGGGGACCTTTTCCTCGACGAGGGCTCGGCTGCCGGGGACCTTTTCCTCGACGAGGGCTCGGCTGCCGGGGACCTTTTCCTCGACGAGGGCTCGGCTGCCGGGGACCTTTTCCTCGACGAGGGCTCGGCTGCCGAAGAAAAAATTTTCGATGAGTGCTCGTCTGCCGAAGAAAAACTTTCGAAGAAGGCTCGGTTGCCGGAGACCTTTTCCTCGACGAGGGCTCGGCTGCCGGGGACCTTTTCCTCGACGAGGGCTCGGCTGCCGAAGAAAAAATTTTCGATGAGTGCTCGGCTGCCGAAGAAAAACTTTCGAAGAAGGCTCGGCTGCCGGGGACCTTTTCCTCGACGAGGGCTCGGCTGCCGGGGACCTTTTCCTCGACGAGGGCTCGGCTGCCGGGGACCTTTTCCTCGACGAGGGCTCGGCTGCCGGGGACCTTTTCCTCGACGAGGGCTCGGCTGCCGGGGACCTTTTCCTCGACTAGGGCTCGGCTGCCGGGGACCTTTTCCTCGACGAGGCCTCGGCTGCCGGGGACCTTTTCCTCGACGAGGGCTCGGCTGCCGGGGACCTTTTCCTCGACGAGGGCTCGGCTGCCGAAGAAAAAATTTTCGATGAGTGCTCGGCTGCCGAAGAAAAACTTTTGAAGTAGGCTTGGCTGCCGGGGACCTTTTCCTCGACGAGGGCTCGGCTGCCGGGGACCTTTTCCTTGATGAGGGCTCGGCTGCCGGGGACCTTTTCCTCGACGAGGGCTCGGCTGCCGAAGAAAAAATTTTCGATGAGTGCTCGGCTGCCGAAGAAAAACTTTCGAAGAAGGCTCGGCTGCCGGGGACCTTTTCCTCGACGAGGGCTCGGCTGCCGGGGACCTTTTTCTCGACGAGGGCTCGGCTGCCGGGGACCTTTTCCTCGACGAGGGCTCGGCTGCCGGGGACCTTTTCCTCAACGAGGGCTCGGCTGCCGAAGAAAAAATTTTCGATGAGTGCTCGGCTGCCGAAGAAAAACTTTCGAAGAAGGCTCGGCTGCCGGGGACCTTTTCCTCGACGAGGGCTCGGCTGCCGGGGACCTTTTCCTCGACGAGGGCTCGGCTGCCGGGGACCTTTTCCTCGACGAGGGCTAGGCTGCCGAAGAAAAAATTTTCGATGAGTGCTCGGCTGCCGAAGAAAAACTTTCGAAGAAGGCTCGGCTGCCGGGGACCTTTTCCTCGACGAGGGCTCGGCTGCCGGGGACCTTTTCCTCGACGAGGGCTCGGCTGCCGGGGACCTTTTCCTCGACGAGGGCTCGGCTGCCGGGGACCTTTTCCTCGACGAGGGCTCGGCTGCCGGGGACCTTTTCCTCGACGAGGGCTCGGCTGCCGGGGACCTTTTCCTCGACGAGGCCTCGGCTGCCGGGGACCTTTTCCTCGACGAGGCCTCGGCTGCCGGGGACCGTTTCCTCGACGAGGGCTCGGCTGCCGGGGACCTTTTCCTCGACGAGGCCTCGGCTGCCGGGGACCTTTTCCTCGACGAGGGCTCGGCTGCCGAAGAAAAAATATTCGATGAGTGCTCGGCTGCCGAAGAAAAACTTTCGAAGTAGGCTCGGCTGCCGGGGACCTTTTCCTCGACGAGGGCTCGGCTGCCGGGGACCTTTTCCTCGACGAGGGCTCGGCTGCCGAAGAAAAAATTTTCGATGAGTGCTCGGCTGCCGAAGAAAAACTTTCGAAGAAGGCTCGGCTGCCGGGGACCTTTTCCTCGACGAGGGCTCGGCTGCCGGGGACCTTTTCCTCGACGAGGGCTCGGCTGCCGGGGACCTTTTCCTCGACGAGGGCTCGGCTGCCGGGGACCTTTTCCTCGACGAGGGCTCGGCTGCCGGGGACCTTATCCTCGACGAGGGCTCGGCTGCCGGGGACCTTTTCCTCGACGAGGGCTCGGCTGCCGAAGAAAAAATTTTCGATGAGTGCTGGGCTGCCGAAGAAAAACTTTCGAAGAAGGCTCGGCTGCCGGGGACCTTTTCCTCAACGAGGGCTCGGCTGCCGGGGACCTTTTCCTCGACGAGGGCTCGGCTGCCGGGGACCTTTTCCTCGACGAGGGCTCGGCTGCCGGGGACCTTTTCCTCGACGAGGGCTCGGCTGCCGAAGAAAAAATTTTCGATGAGTGCTCGTCTGCTGAAGAAAAACTTTCGAAGAAGGCTCGGCAGCCGGGGACCTTTTCCTCGACGAGGGCTCGGCTGCCGAAGAAAAAATTTTCGATGAGTGCTCGGCTGCCGAAGAAAAACTTTCGAAGAAGGCTCGGCTGCCGGGGACCTTTTCCTCGACGAGGGCTCGGCTGCCGGGGAACTTTTCCTCGACGAGGGCTCGGCTGCCGGGGACCGTTTCCTCGACGAGGGCTCGGCTGCCGAAGAAAAAATTTTCGATGAGTGCTCGGCTGCCGAAGAAAAACTTTCGAAGAAGGCTCGGCTGCCGGGGACCTTTTCCTCGACGAGGGCTCGGCTGCCGGGGACCTTTTCCTCGACGAGGGCTCGGCTGCCGGGGACCTTTTCCTCGACGAGGGCTCGGCTGCCGGGGACCTTTTCCTCGACGAGGGCTCGGCTGCTGGGGACCTTTTCCTCGACGAGGGCTTGGCTGCCGGGGACCTTATCCTCGACGAGGGCTCGGCTGCCGGGGACCTTTTCCTCGACGAGGGCTCGGCTGCCGAAGAAAAAATTTTCGATGAGTGCTCGGCTGCCGAAGAAAAACTTTCGAAGAAGGCTCGGCTGCCGGGGACCTTTTCCTCGACGAGGGCTCGGCTGCCGGGGACCTTTTCCTCGACGAGGGCTCGGCTGCCGGGGACCTTTTCCTCGACGAGGGCTCGGCTGCCGAAGAAAAAATTTTCGATGAGTGCTCGTCTGCCGAAGAAAAACTTTCGAAGAAGCCTCGGCTGCCGGGGACCTTTTCCTCGACGAGGGCTCGGCTGCCGGGGACCTTTTCCTCGACGAGGGCTCGGCTGCCGGGGACCTTTTCCTCGACGAGGGCTCGGCTGCCGAAGAAAAAATTTTCGATGAGTGCTCGGCTGCCGAAGAAAAACTTTCGAAGAAGGCTCGGCTGCCGGGGACCTTTTCCTCGACGAGGGCTCGGCTGCCGAAGAAAAAATATTCGATGAGTGCTCGGCTGCCGAAGAAAAACTTTCGAAGTAGGCTCGGCTGCCGGGGACCTTTTCCTCGACGAGGGCTCGGCTGCCGGGGAACTTTTCCTCGATGAGGGCTCGGCTGCCGAAGAAAAAATTTTCGATGAGTGCTCGGCTGCCGAAGAAAAACTTTCGAGGAAGGCTCGGCTGCCGGGGACCTTTTCCTCGACGAGGGCTCGGCTGCCGGGGACCTTTTCCTCGACGAGGGCTCGGCTGCCGGGGACCTTATCCTCGACGAGGGCTCGGCTGCCGGGGACCTTTTCCTCGACGAGGGCTCGGCTGCCGAAGAAAAAATTTTCGATGAGTGCTGGGCTGCCGAAGAAAAACTTTCGAAGAAGGCTCGGCTGCCGGGGACCTTTTCCTCGACGAGGGCTCGGCTGCCGGGGACCTTTTCCTCGACGAGGGCTCGGCTGCCGGGGACCTTTTCCTCGACGAGGGCTCGGCTGCCGAAGAAAAAATTTTCGATGAGTGCTCGTCTGCCGAAGAAAAACTTTCGAAGAAGGCTCGGCTGCCGGGGACCTTTTCCTCGACGAGGGCTCGGCTGCCGAAGAAAAAATTTTCGATGACTGCTCGGCTGCCGAAGAAAAACTTTCGAAGAAGGCTCGGCTGCCGGGGACCTTTTCCTCGACGAGGGCTCGGCTGCCGGGGACCTTTTCCTCGACGAGGGCTCGGCTGCCGGGGACCGTTTCCTCGACGAGGGCTCGGCTGCCGAAGAAAAAATTTTCGATGAGTGCTCGGCTGCCGAAGAAAAACTTTCGAAGAAGGCTCGGCTGCCGGGGACCTTTTCCTCGACGAGGGCTCGGCTGCCGGGGACCTTTTCCTCGACGAGGGCTCGGCTGCCGGGGACCTTTTCCTCGACGAGGGCTCGGCTGCCGGGGACCTTTTCCTCGACGAGGGCTCGGCTGCCGGGGACCTTTTCCTCGACGAGGGCTCGGCTGCCGGGGACCTTATCCTCGACGAGGGCTCGGCTGCCGGGGACCTTTTCCTCGACGAGGGCTCGGCTGCCGAAGAAAAAATTTTCGATGAGTGCTCGGCTGCCGAAGAAAAACTTTCGAAGAAGGCTCGGCTGCCGGGGACCTTTTCCTCGACGAGGGCTCGGCTGCCGGGGACCTTTTCCTCGACGAGGGCTCGGCTGCCGGGGACCTTTTCCTCGACGAGGGCTCGGCTGCCGGGGACCTTTTCCTCGACGAGGGCTCGGCTGCCGAAGAAAAAATTTTCGATGAGTGCTCGTCTGCCGAAGAAAAACTTTCGAAGAAGGCTCGGCTCCCGGGGACCTTTTCCTCGACGAGGGCTCGGCTGCCGGGGACCTTTTCCTCGACGAGGACTCGGCTGCCGGGGACCTTTTCCTCGACGAGGGCTCGGCTGCCGAAGAAAAAATTTTCGATGAGTGCTCGGCTGCCGAAGAAAAACTTTCGAAGAAGGCTCGGCTGCCGGGGACCTTTTCCTCGACGAGGGCTCGGCTGCCGAAGAAAAAATATTCGATGAGTGCTCGGCTGCCGAAGAAAAACTTTCGAAGTAGGCTCGGCTGCCGGGGACCTTTTCCTCGACGAGGGCTCGGCTGCCGGGGAACTTTTCCTCGATGAGGGCTCGGCTGCCGAAGAAAAAATTTTCGATGAGTGCTCGGCTGCCGAAGAAAAACTTTCGAGGAAGGCTCGGCTGCCGGGGACCTTTTCCTCGACGAGGGCTCGGCTGCCGGGGACCGTCTCCTCGACGAGGGCTCGGCTGCCGAAGAAAAAATTTTCGATGAGTGCTCGGCTGCCGAAGAAAAACTTTCGAAGAAGGCTCGGCTGCCGGGGACCTTTTCCTCGACGAGGGCTCGGCTGCCGGGGACCTTTTCCTCGACGAGGGCTCGGCTGCCGGGGACCTTTTCCTCGACGAGGGCTCGGCTGCCGGGGACCTTTTCCTCGACGAGGGCTCGGCTGCCGGGGACCTTATCCTCGACGAGGGCTCGGCTGCCGGGGACCTTTTCCTCGACGAGGGCTCGGCTGCCGAAGAAAAAATTTTCGATGAGTGCTGGGCTGCCGAAGAAAAACTTTCGAAGAAGGCTCGGCTGCCGGGGACCTTTTCCTCGACGAGGGCTCGGCTGCCGGGGACCTTTTCCTCGACGAGGGCTCGGCTGCCGGGGACCTTTTCCTCGACGAGGGCTCGGCTGCCGGGGACCTTTTCCTCGACGAGGGCTCGGCTGCCGAAGAAAAAATTTTCGATGAGTGCTCGTCTGCCGAAGAAAAACTTTCGAAGAAGGCTCGGCAGCCGGGGACCTTTTCCTCGACGAGGGCTCGGCTGCCGAAGAAAAAATTTTCGATGAGTGCTCGGCTGCCGAAGAAAAACTTTCGAAGAAGGCTCGGCTGCCGGGGACCTTTTCCTCGACGAGGGCTCGGCTGCCGGGGACCTTTTCCTCGACGAGGGCTCGGCTGCCGGGGACCGTTTCCTCGACGAGGGCTCGGCTGCCGAAGAAAAAATTTTCGATGAGTGCTCGGCTGCCGAAGAAAAACTTTCGAAGAAGGCTCGGCTGCCGGGGACCTTTTCCTCGACGAGGGCTCGGCTGCCGGGGACCTTTTCCTCGACGAGGGCTCGGCTGCCGGGGACCTTTTCCTCGACGAGGGCTCGGCTGCCGGGGACCTTTTCCTCGACGAGGGCTCGGCTGCCGGGGACCTTATCCTCGACGAGGGCTCGGCTGCCGGGGACCTTTTCCTCGACGAGGGCTCGGCTGCCGAAGAAAAAATTTTCGATGAGTGCTCGGCTGCCGAAGAAAAACTTTCGAAGAAGGCTCGGCTGCCGGGGACCTTTTCCTCGACGAGGGTTCGGCTGCCGGGGACCTTTTCCTCGACGAGGGCTCGGCTGCCGGGGACCTTTTCCTCGACGAGGGCTCGGCTGCCGAAGAAAAAATTTTCGATGAGTGCTCGGCTGCCGAAGAAAAACTTTCGAAGTAGTCTCGGCTGCCGGGGACCTTTTCCTCGACGAGGGCTCAGCTGCCGGGGAACTTTTCCTCGACGAGGGCTCGGCTGCCGAAGAAAAAATTTTCGATGAGTGCTCGGCTGCCGAAGAAAAACTTTCGAGGAAGGCTCGGCTGCCGGGGACCTTTTCCTCGACGAGGGCTCGGCTGCCGAAGAAAAAATTTTCGATGAGTGCTCGGCTGCCGAAGAAAAACTTTCGAAGAAGGCTCGGCTGCCGGGGACCTTTTCCTCGACGAGGGCTCGGCTGCCGGGGACCTTTTCCTCGACGAGGGCTCGGCTGCCGGGGACCTTTTCCTCGACGAGGGCTCGGCTGCCGGGGACCTTTTCCTCGACGAGGGCTCGGCTGCCGGGGACCTTTTCCTCGACGAGGGCTCGGCTGCCGGGGACCTTATCCTCGACGAGGGCTCGGCTGCCGGGGACCTTTTCCTCGACGAGGGCTCGGCTGCCGAAGAAAAAATTTTCGATGAGTGCTCGGCTGCCGAAGAAAAACTTTCGAAGAAGGCTCGGCTGCCGGGGACCTTTTCCTCGACGAGGGCTCGGCTGCCGGGGACCTTTTCCTCGACGAGGGCTCGGCTGCCGGGGACCTTTTCCTCGACGAGGGCTCGGCTGCCGAAGAAAAAATTTTCGATGAGTGCTCGTCTGCCGAAGAAAAACTTTCGAAGAAGGCTCGGCTGCCGGGGACCTTTTCCTCGACGAGGGCTCGGCTGCCGGGGACCTTTTCCTCGACGAGGGCTCGGCTGCCGGGGACCTTTTCCTCGACGAGGGCTCGGCTGCCGAAGAAAAAATTTTCGATGAGTGCTCGGCTGCCGAAGAAAAACTTTCGAAGAAGGCTCGGCTGCCGGGGACCTTTTCCTCGACGAGGGCTCGGCTGCCGGGGAACTTTTCCTCGACGAGGGCTCGGCTGCCGGGGACCTTTTCCTCGACGAGGGCTCGGCTGCCGGGGACCTTTTCCTCGACGAGGGCTCGGCTGCCGGGGACCTTTTCCTCGACGAGGGCTCGGCTGCCGGGGACCTTTTCCTCGACGAGGGCTCGGCTGCCGAAGAAAAAATTTTCGATGAGTGCTCGGCTGCCGAAGAAAAACTTTCGAAGTAGGCTTGGCTGCCGGGGGCCTTTTCCTCGACGAGGGTTCGGCTGCCGGGGACCTTTTCCTCGATGAGGGCTCGGCTGCCGGGGACCTTTTCCTCGACGAGGGCTCGGCTGCCGAAGAAAAAATTTTCGATGAGTGCTCGGCTGCCGAAGAAAAACTTTCGAAGAAGGCTCGGCTGCCGGGGACCTTTTCCTCGACGAGGGCTCGGCTGCCGGGGACCTTTTCCTCGACGAGGGCTCGGCTGCCGAAGAAAAAATTTTCGATGAGTGCTCGGCTGCCGAAGAAAAACTTTCGAAGAAGGCTCGGCTGCCGGGGACCTTTTCCTCGACGAGGGCTCGGCTGCCGGGGACCTTTTCCTCGACGAGGGCTCGGCTGCCGAAGAAAAAATTTTCGATGAGTGCTCGGCTGCCGAAGAAAATCTTTCGAAGAAGGCTCGGCTGCCGGGGACCTTTTCCTCGACGAGGTCTCGGCTGCCGGGGACCTTTTCCTCGACGAGGGCTCGGCTGCCGAAGAAAAAATTTTCGATGAGTGCTCGGCTGCCGAAGAAAAAATTTCGAAGAAGGCTCGGCTGCCGGGGACCTTTTCCTCGACGAGGGCTCGGCTGCCGGGGAACTTTTCCTCGACGAGGGCTCGGCTGCCGGGGACCTTTTCCTCGACAAGGGCTCGGCTGCCGGGGACCTTTTCCTCGACGAGGGCTCGACTGCCGGGGACCTTTTCCTCGACGAGGGCTCGGCTACCGGGGACCTTTTTCTCGACGAGGGCTCGGCTGCCGGGGACCTTTTCCTCGACGAGGGCTCGGCTGCCGAAGAAAAAATTTTCGATGAGTGCTCGTCTGCCGAAGAAAAACTTTCGAAGTAGGCTCGGCTGCCGGGGACCTTTTCCTCGACGAGGGCTCGGCTGCCGGGGAACTTTTCCTCGACGAGGGCTCGGCTGCCGAAGAAAAAATTTTCGATGAGTGCTCGGCTGCCGAAGAAAAACTTTCGAGGAAGGCTCGGCTGCCGGGGACCTTTTCCTCGACGAGGGCTCGGCTGCCGGGGACCTTTTCCTCGACGAGGGCTCGGCTGCCGAAGAAAAAATTTTCGATGAGTGCTCGGCTGCCGAAGAAAAACTTTCGAAGAAGGCTCGGCTGCCGGGGACCTTTTCCTCGACGAGGGCTCGGCTGCCGGGGACCTTTTCCTCGACGAGGGCTCGGCTGCCGGGGACCTTTTCCTCGACGAGGGCTCGGCTGCCGGGGACCTTTTCCTCGACTAGGGCTCGGCTGCCGGGGACCTTTTCCTCGACGAGGGCTCGGCTGCCGGGGACCTTTTCCTCGACGAGGCCTCGGCTGCCGGGGACCTTTTCCTCGACGAGGGCTCGGCTGCCGAAGAAAAAATTTTCGATGAGTGCTCGGCTGCCGAAGAAAAACTTTCGAAGTAGGCTTGGCTGCCGGGGACCTTTTCCTCGACGAGGGCTCGGCTGCCGGGGACCTTTTCCTCGATGAGGTCTCGGCTGCCGGGGACCTTTTCCTCGACGAGGGCTCGGCTGCCGGGGACCTTTTCCTCGACGAGGGCTCGGCTGCCGGGGACCTTTTCCTCGACGAGGGCTCGGCTGCCGGGGACCTTTTCCTCGACGAGGGCTCGGCTGCCGAAGAAAAAATTTTCGATGTGTGCTCGGCTGCCGAAGAAAAACTTTCGAAGAAGGCTCGGCTGCCGGGGACCTTTTCCTCGACGAGGGCTCGGCTGCCGAAGAAAAAATTTTCGATGAGTACTCGGCTGCCGAAGAAAAACTTTCGAAGAAGGCTCGGCTGCCGGGGACCTTTTCCTCGACGAGGGCTCGGCTGCCGAGGACCTTTTCCTCGACGAGGGCTCGGCTGCCGGGGACCTTTTCCTCGACGAGGGCTCGGCTGCCGGGGACCGTTTCCTCGACGAGGTCTCGGCTGCCGAAGAAAAAATTTTCGATGAGTGCTCGGCTGCCGAAGAAAAACTTTCGAAGAAGGCTCGGCTGCCGGGGACCTTTTCCTCGACGAGGGCTCGGCTGCCGGGGACCTTTTCCTCGACGAGGGCTCAGCTGCCGGGGACCTTTTCCTCGACGAGGGCTCGGCTGCCGGGGACCTTTTACTCGACGAGGGCTCGGCTGCCGGGGACCGTCTCCTCGACGAGGGCTCGGCTGCCGGGGACCGTCTCCTCGACGAGGGCTCGGCTGCCGAAGAAAAAATTTTCGATGAGTGCTCGGCTGCCGAAGAAAAACTTTCGAAGAAGGCTCGGCTGCCGGGGACCTTTTCCTCGACGAGGGCTCGGCTGCCGGGGACCTTTTCCTCGACGAGGGCTCGGCTGCCGGGGACCTTTTCCTCGACGAGGGCTCGGCTGCCGGGGACCTTTTCCTCGACGAGGGCTCGGCTGCCGGGGACCTTTTCCTCGACGAGGCCTCGACTGCCGGGGACCTTTTCCTCGACGAGGCCTCGGCTGCCGGGGACCTTTTCCTCGACGAGGCCTCGGCTGCCGGGGACCTTTTCCTCGACGAGGCCTCGGCTGCCGGGGACCTTTTCCTCGACGAGGTCTCGGCTGCCGAAGAAAAAATTTTCGATGAGTGCTCGGCTGCCGAAGAAAAACTTTCGAAGTAGGCTCGGCTGCCGGGGACCTTTTCCTCGACGAGGGCTCGGCTGCCGGGGACCTTTTCCTCGACGAGGGCTCGGCTGCCGGGGACCTTTTCCTCGACGAGGGCTCGGCTGCCGAAGAAAAAATTTTCGATGAGTGCTCGTCTGCCGAAGAAAAACTTTCGAAGAAGGCTCGGCTGCCGGGGACCTTTTCCTCGACGAGGGCTCGGCTGCCGAAGAAAAAATTTTCGATGACTGCTCGGCTGCCGAAGAAAAACTTTCGAAGAAGGCTAGGCTGCCGGGGACCTTTTCCTCGACGAGGGCTCGGCTGCCGGGGACCTTTTCCTCGACGAGGGCTCGGCTGCCGGGGACCGTTTCCTCGACGAGGGCTCGGCTGCCGAAGAAAAAATTTTCGATGAGTGCTCGGCTGCCGAAGAAAAACTTTCGAAGAAGGCTCGGCTGCCGGGGACCTTTTCCTCGACGAGGGCTCGGCTGCCGGGGACCTTTTCCTCGACGAGGGCTCGGCTGCCGGGGACCTTTTCCTCGACGAGGGCTCGGCTGCCGGGGACCTTTTCCTCGACGAGGGCTCGGCTGCCGGGGACCTTTTCCTCGACGAGGGCTCGGCTGCCGGGGACCTTATCCTCGACGAGGGCTCGGCTGCCGGGGACCTTTTCCTCGACGAGGGCTCGGCTGCCGAAGAAAAAATTTTCGATGAGTGCTCGGCTGCCGAAGAAAAACTTTCGAAGAAGGCTCGGCTGCCGGGGACCTTTTCCTCGACGAGGGCTCGGCTGCCGGGGACCTTTTCCTCGACGAGGGCTCGGCTGCCGAAGAAAAAATTTTCGATGTGTGCTCGGCTGCCGAAGAAAAACTTTCGAAGAAGGCTCGGCTGCCGGGGACCTTTTCCTCGACGGGGGCTCGGCTGCCGGGGACCTTTTCCTCGACGAGGCCTCGGCTGCCGGGGACCTTTTCCTGGTCGAGGGCTCGGCTGCCGGGGACCTTTTCCTCGACGAGGGCTCGGCTGCCGGGGACCTTTTCCTCGTCGAGGGCTCGGCTGCCGGGGACCTTTTCCTCGACGAGGGCTCGGCTGCCGGGGACCTTTTCCTCGACGAGGGCTCAGCTGCCGAAGAAAAAATTTTCGATGAGTGCTCTTCTGCCGAAGAAAAACTTTCGAAGAAGGCTCGGCTGCCGGGGACCTTTTCCTCGACGAGGGCTCGGCTGCCGAAGAAAAAATTTTCGATGAGTGCTCGGCTGCCGAAGAAAAACTTTCGAAGAAGGCTCGGCTGCCGGGGACCTTTTCCTCGACGAGGGCTCGGCTGCCGAGGACCTTTTCCTCGACGAGGGCTCGGCTGCCGGGGACCTTTTCCTCGACGAGGGCTCGGCTGCCGGGGACCGTTTCCTCGACGAGGTCTCGGCTGCCGAAGAAAAAATTTTCGATGAGTGCTCGGCTGCCGAAGAAAAACTTTCGAAGAAGGCTCGGCTGCCGGGGACCTTTTCCTCGACGAGGGCTCGGCTGCCGGGGACCTTTTCCTCGACGAGGGCTCAGCTGCCGGGGACCTTTTCCTCGACGAGGGCTCGGCTGCCGGGGACCTTTTACTCGACGAGGGCTCGGCTGCCGGGGACCGTCTCCTCGACGAGGGCTCGGCTGCCGGGGGACCGTCTCCTCGACGAGGGCTCGGCTGCCGAAGAAAAAATTTTCGATGAGTGCTCGGCTGCCGAAGAAAAACTTTCGAAGAAGGCTCGGCTGCCGGGGACCTTTTCCTCGACGAGGGCTCGGCTGCCGGGGACCTTTTCCTCGACGAGGGCTCGGCTGCCGGGGACCTTTTCCTCGACGAGGGCTCGGCTGCCGGGGACCTTTTCCTCGACGAGGGCTCGGCTGCCGGGGACCTTTTCCTCGACGAGGCCTCGACTGCCGGGGACCTTTTCCTCGACGAGGCCTCGGCTGCCGGGGACCTTTTCCTCGACGAGGCCTCGGCTGCCGGGGACCTTTTCCTCGACGAGGCCTCGGCTGCCGGGGACCTTTTCCTCGACGAGGTCTCGGCTGCCGAAGAAAAAATTTTCGATGAGTGCTCGGCTGCCGAAGAAAAACTTTCGAAGTAGGCTCGGCTGCCGGGGACCTTTTCCTCGACGAGGGCTCGGCTGCCGGGGACCTTTTCCTCGACGAGGGCTCGGCTGCCGGGGACCTTTTCCTCGACGAGGGCTCGGCTGCCGAAGAAAAAATTTTCGATGAGTGCTCGTCTGCCGAAGAAAAACTTTCGAAGAAGGCTCGGCTGCCGGGGACCTTTTCCTCGACGAGGGCTCGGCTGCCGAAGAAAAAATTTTCGATGACTGCTCGGCTGCCGAAGAAAAACTTTCGAAGAAGGCTAGGCTGCCGGGGACCTTTTCCTCGACGAGGGCTCGGCTGCCGGGGACCTTTTCCTCGACGAGGGCTCGGCTGCCGGGGACCGTTTCCTCGACGAGGGCTCGGCTGCCGAAGAAAAAATTTTCGATGAGTGCTCGGCTGCCGAAGAAAAACTTTCGAAGAAGGCTCGGCTGCCGGGGACCTTTTCCTCGACGAGGGCTCGGCTGCCGGGGACCTTTTCCTCGACGAGGGCTCGGCTGCCGGGGACCTTTTCCTCGACGAGGGCTCGGCTGCCGGGGACCTTTTCCTCGACGAGGGCTCGGCTGCCGGGGACCTTATCCTCGACGAGGGCTCGGCTGCCGGGGACCTTTTCCTCGACGAGGGCTCGGCTGCCGAAGAAAAAATTTTCGATGAGTGCTCGGCTGCCGAAGAAAAACTTTCGAAGAAGGCTCGGCTGCCGGGGACCTTTTCCTCGACGAGGGCTCGGCTGCCGGGGACCTTTTCCTCGACGAGGGCTCGGCTGCCGGGGACCTTTTCCTCGACGAGGGCTCGGCTGCCGAAGAAAAAATTTTCGATGAGTGCTCGTCTGCCGAAGAAAAACTTTCGAAGAAGGCTCGGCTCCCAGGGACCTTTTCCTCGACGAGGGCTCGGCTGCCGGGGACCTTTTCCTCGACGAGGACTCGGCTGCCGGGGACCTTTTCCTCGACGAGGGCTCGGCTGCCGAAGAAAAAATTTTCGATGAGTGCTCGGCTGCCGAAGAAAAACTTTCGAAGAAGGCTCGGCTGCCGGGGACCTTTTCCTCGACGAGGGCTCGGCTGCCGAAGAAAAAATATTCGATGAGTGCTCGGCTGCCGAAGAAAAACTTTCGAAGTAGGCTCGGCTGCCGGGGACCTTTTCCTCGACGAGGGCTCGGCTGCCGGGGAACTTTTCCTCGATGAGGGCTCGGCTGCCGAAGAAAAAATTTTCGATGAGTGCTCGGCTGCCGAAGAAAAACTTTCGAGGAAGGCTCGGCTGCCGGGGACCTTTTCCTCGACGAGGGCTCGGCTGCCGGGGACCGTCTCCTCGACGAGGGCTCGGCTGCCGAAGAAAAAATTTTCGATGAGTGCTCGGCTGCCGAAGAAAAACTTTCGAAGAAGGCTCGGCTGCCGGGGACCTTTTCCTCGACGAGGGCTCGGCTGCCGGGGACCTTTTCCTCGACGAGGGCTCGGCTGCCGGGGACCTTTTCCTCGACGAGGGCTCGGCTGCCGGGGACCTTTTCCTCGACGAGGGCTCGGCTGCCGGGGACCTTATCCTCGACGAGGGCTCGGCTGCCGGGGACCTTTTCCTCGACGAGGGCTCGGCTGCCGAAGAAAAAATTTTCGATGAGTGCTGGGCTGCCGAAGAAAAACTTTCGAAGAAGGCTCGGCTGCCGGGGACCTTTTCCTCGACGAGGGCTCGGCTGCCGGGGACCTTTTCCTCGACGTGGGCTCGGCTGCCGGGGACCTTTTCCTCGACGAGGGCTCGGCTGCCGGGGACCTTTTCCTCGACGAGGGCTCGGCTGCCGAAGAAAAAATTTTCGATGAGTGCTCGTCTGCCGAAGAAAAACTTTCGAAGAAGGCTCGGCAGCCGGGGACCTTTTCCTCGACGAGGGCTCGGCTGCCGAAGAAAAAATTTTCGATGAGTGCTCGGCTGCCGAAGAAAAACTTTCGAAGAAGGCTCGGCTGCCGGGGACCTTTTCCTCGACGAGGGCTCGGCTGCCGGGGACCTTTTCCTCGACGAGGGCTCGGCTGCCGGGGACCGTTTCCTCGACGAGGGCTCGGCTGCCGAAGAAAAAATTTTCGATGAGTGCTCGGCTGCCGAAGAAAAACTTTCGAAGAAGGCTCGGCTGCCGGGGACCTTTTCCTCGACGAGGGCTCGGCTGCCGGGGACCTTTTCCACGACGAGGGCTCGGCTGCCGGGGACCTTTTCCTCGACGAGGGCTTGGCTGCCGGGGACCTTTTCCTCGACGAGGGCTCGGCTGCCGAAGAAAAAATTTTCGATGAGTGCTCGGCTGCCGAAGAAAAACTTTCGAAGAAGGCTCGGCTGCCGGGGACCTTTTCCTCGACGAGGGTTCGGCTGCCGGGGACCTTTTCCTCGACGAGGGCTCGGCTGCCGGGGACCTTTTCCTCGACGAGGGCTCGGCTGCCGAAGAAAAAATTTTCGATGAGTGCTCGGCTGCCGAAGAAAAACTTTCGAAGTAGGCTCGGCTGCCGGGGACCTTTTCCTCGACGAGGGCTCAGCTGCCGGGGAACTTTTCCTCGACGAGGGCTCGGCTGCCGAAGAAAAAATTTTCGATGAGTGCTCGGCTGCCGAAGAAAAACTTTCGAGGAAGGCTCGGCTGCCGGGGACCTTTTCCTCGACGAGGGCTCGGCTACCGAAGAAAAAATTTTCGATGAGTGCTCGGCTGCCGAAGAAAAACTTTCGAAGAAGGCTCGGCTGCCGGGGACCTTTTCCTCGACGAGGGCTCGGCTGCCGGGGACCTTTTCCTCGACGAGGGCTCGGCTGCCGGGGACCTTTTCCTCGACGAGGGCTCGGCTGCCGGGGACCTTTTCCTCGACGAGGGCTCGGCTGCCGAAGAAAAAATTTTCGATGAGTGCTCGGCTGCCGAAGAAAAACTTTCGAAGAAGGCTCGGCTGCCGGGGACCTTTTCCTCGACGAGGGCTCGGCTGCCGGGGACCTTTTCCTCGACGAGGGCTCGGCTGCCGAAGAAAAAATTTTCGATGAGTGCTCGGCTGCCGAAGAAAAACTTTCGAAGAAGGCTCGGCTGCCGGGGACCTTTTCCTCGACGAGGGCTCGGCTGCCGGGGACCTTTTCCTCGACGAGGGCTCGGCTGCCGAAGAAAAAATTTTCGATGAGTGCTCGGCTGCCGAAGAAAATCTTTCGAAGAAGGCTCGGCTGCCGGGGACCTTTTCCTCGACGAGGTCTCGGCTGCCGGGGACCTTTTCCTCGACGAGGGCTCGGCTGCCGAAGAAAAAATTTTCGATGAGTGCTCAGCTGCCGAAGAAAAAATTTCGAAGAAGGCTCGGCTGCCGGGGACCTTTTCCTCGACGAGGGCTCGGCTGCCGGGGAACTTTTCCTCGACGAGGGCTCGGCTGCCGGGGACCTTTTCCTCGACGAGGGCTCGGCTGCCGGGGACCTTTTCCTCGACGAGGGCTCGACTGCCGGGGACCTTTTCCTCGACGAGGGCTCGTCTACCGGGGACCTTTTTCTCGACGAGGGCTCGGCTGCCGGGGACCTTTTCCTCGACGAGGGCTCGGCTGCCGAAGAAAAAATTTTCGATGAGTGCTCGTCTGCCGAAGAAAAACTTTCGAAGTAGGCTCGGCTGCCGGGGACCTTTTCCTCGACGAGGGCTCGGCTGCCGGGGAACTTTTCCTCGACGAGGGCTCGGCTGCCGAAGAAAAAATTTTCGATGAGTGCTCGGCTGCCGAAGAAAAACTTTCGAGGAAGGCTCGGCTGCCGGGGACCTTTTCCTCGACGAGGGCTCGGCTGCCGGGGACCTTTTCCTCGACGAGGGCTCGGCTGCCGAAGAAAAAATTTTCGATGAGTGCTCGGCTGCCGAAGAAAAACTTTCGAAGAAGGCTCGGCTGCCGGGGACCTTTTCCTCGACGAGGGCTCGGCTGCCGGGGACCTTTTCCTCGACGAGGGCTCGGCTGCCGGGGACCTTTTCCTCGACGAGGGCTCGGCTGCCGGGGACCTTTTCCTCGACGAGGGCTCGGCTGCCGGGGACCTTTTCCTCGACGAGGGCTCGGCTGCCGGGGACCTTTTCCTCGACTAGGGCTCGGCTGCCGGGGACCTTTTCCTCGACGAGGGCTCGGCTGCCGGGGACCTTTTCCTCGACGAGGCCTCGGCTGCCGGGGACCTTTTCCTCGACGAGGGCTCGGCTGCCGAAGAAAAAATTTTCGATGAGTGCTCGGCTGCCGAAGAAAAACTTTCGAAGAAGGCTCGGCTGCCGGGGACCTTTTCCTCGACGAGGGCTCGGCTGCCGGGGACCTTTTCCTCGACGAGGGCTCGGCTGCCGAAGAAAAAATTTTCGATGAGTGCTCGGCTGCCGAAGAAAAACTTTCGAAGAAGGCTCGGCTGCCGGGGACCTTTTCCTCGACGAGGGCTCGGCTGCCGGGGACCTTTTCCTCGACGAGGGCTCGGCTGCCGAAGAAAAAATTTTCGATGAGTGCTCGGCTGCCGAAGAAAATCTTTCGAAGAAGGCTCGGCTGCCGGGGACCTTTTCCTCGACGAGGTCTCGGCTGCCGGGGACCTTTTCCTCGACGAGGGCTCGGCTGCCGAAGAAAAAATTTTCGATGAGTGCTCGGCTGCCGAAGAAAAAATTTCGAAGAAGGCTCGGCTGCCGGGGACCTTTTCCTCGACGAGGCCTCGGCTGCCGGGGAACTTTTCCTCGACGAGGGCTCGGCTGCCGGGGACCTTTTCCTCGACGAGGGCTCGGCTGCCGGGGACCTTTTCCTCGACGAGGGCTCGACTGCCGGGGACCTTTTCCTCGACGAGGGCTCGTCTACCGGGGACCTTTTTCTCGACGAGGGCTCGGCTGCCGGGGACCTTTTCCTCGACGAGGGCTCGGCTGCCGAAGAAAAAATTTTCGATGAGTGCTCGTCTGCCGAAGAAAAACTTTCGAAGTAGGCTCGGCTGCCGGGGACCTTTTCCTCGACGAGGGCTCGGCTGCCGGGGAACTTTTCCTCGACGAGGGCTCGGCTGCCGAAGAAAAAATTTTCGATGAGTGCTCGGCTGCCGAAGAAAAACTTTCGAGGAAGGCTCGGCTGCCGGGGACCTTTTCCTCGACGAGGGCTCGGCTGCCGGGGACCTTTTCCTCGACGAGGGCTCGGCTGCCGAAGAAAAAATTTTCGATGAGTGCTCGGCTGCCGAAGAAAAACTTTCGAAGAAGGCTCGGCTGCCGGGGACCTTTTCCTCGACGAGGGCTCGGCTGCCGGGGACCTTTTCCTCGACGAGGGCTCGGCTGCCGGGGACCTTTTCCTCGACGAGGGCTCGGCTGCCGGGGACCTTTTCCTCGACGAGGGCTCGGCTGCCGGGGACCTTTTCCTCGACGAGGGCTCGGCTGCCGGGGACCTTTTCCTCGACTAGGGCTCGGCTGCCGGGGACCTTTTCCTCGACGAGGGCTCGGCTGCCGGGGACCTTTTCCTCGACGAGGGCTCGGCTGCCGAAGAAAAAATTTTCGATGAGTGCTCGGCTGCCGAAGAAAAACTTTCGAGGAAGGCTCGGCTGCCGGGGACCTTTTCCTCGACGAGGGCTCGGCTGCCGGGGACCTTTTCCTCGACGAGGGCTCAGCTGCCGGGGACCTTTTCCTCGACGAGGGCTCGGCTGCCGGGGACCTTTTCCTCGACGAGGGCTCGGCTGCCGGGGACCGTCTCCTCGACGAGGGCTCGGCTGCCGGGGACCTTTTCCTGACGAGGGCTCGGCTGCCGAAGAAAAAATTTTCGATGAGTGCTCGGCTGCCGAAGAAAAACTTTCGAAGTAGGCTTGGCTGCCGGGGACCTTTTCCTCGACGAGGGCTCGGCTGCCGGGGACCTTTTCCTCGATGAGGTCTCGGCTGCCGGGGACCTTTTCCTCGACGAGGGCTCGGCTGCCGGGGACCTTTTCCTCGACGAGGGGTCGGCTGCCGGGGACCTTTTCCTCGACGAGGGCTCGGCTGCCGGGGACCTTTTCCTCGACGAGGGCTCGGCTGCCGAAGAAAAAATTTTCGATGTGTGCTCGGCTGCCGAAGAAAAACTTTCGAAGAAGGCTCGGCTGCCGGGGACCTTTTCCTCGACGAGGGCTCGGCTGCCGGGGACCTTTTCCTCGACGAGGGCTCGGCTGCCGAAGAAAAAATTTTCGATGTGTGCTCGGCTGCCGAAGAAAAACTTTCGAAGAAGGCTCGGCTGCCGGGGACCTTTTCCTCGACGAGGGCTCGGCTGCCGGGGACCTTTTCCTCGACGAGGGCTCGGCTGCCGGGGACCTTTTCCTCGACGAGGGCTCGGCTGCCGGGGACCTTTTCCTCGACGAGGGCTCGGCTGCCGGGGACCTTTTCCTCGTCGAGGGCTCGGCTGCCGGGGACCTTTTCCTCGACGAGGGCTCGGCTGCCGGGGACCTTTTCCTCGACGAGGGCTCGGCTGCCGAAGAAAAAATTTTCGATGAGTGCTCGTCTGCCAAAGAAAAACTTTCGAAGAAGGCTCGGCTGCCGGGGACCTTTTCCTCGACGAGGGCTCGGCTGCCGAAGAAAAAATTTTCGATGAGTGCTCGGCTGCCGAAGAAAAACTTTCGAAGAAGGCTCGGCTGCCGGGGACCTTTTCCTCGACGAGGGCTCGGCTGCCGGGGACCTTTTCCTCGACGAGGGCTCGGCTGCCGGGGACCTATTCCTCGACGAGGGCTCGGCTGCCGGGGACCGTTTCCTCGACGAGGTCTCGGCTGCCGAAGAAAAAATTTTCGATGAGTGCTCGGCTGCCGAAGAAAAACTTTCGAAGAAGGCTCGGCTGCCGGGGACCTTTTCCTCGACGAGGGCTCGGCTGCCGGGGACCTTTTCCTCGACGAGGGCTCAGCTGCCGGGGACCTTTTCCTCGACGAGGGCTCGGCTGCCGGGGACCTTTTACTCGACGAGGGCTCGGCTGCCGGGGACCGTCTCCTCGACGAGGGCTCGGCTGCCGGGGACCGTCTCCTCGACGAGGGCTCGGCTGCCGAAGAAAAAATTTTCGATGAGTGCTCGGCTGCCGAAGAAAAACTTTCGAAGAAGGCTCGGCTGCCGGGGACCTTTTCCTCGACGAGGGCTCGGCTGCCGGGGACCTTTTCCTCGACGAGGGCTCGGCTGCCGGGGACCTTTTCCTCGACGAGGGCTCGGCTGCCGGGGACCTTTTCCTCGACGAGGGCTCGGCTGCCGGGGACCTTTTCCTCGACGAGGCCTCGACTGCCGGGGACCTTTTCCTCGACGAGGGCTCGGCTGCCGGGGACCTTTTCCTCGACGAGGGCTCGGCTGCCGGGGACCTTTTCCTCGACGAGGCCTCGGCTGCCGGGGACCTTTTCCTCGACGAGGGCTCGGCTGCCGAAGAAAAACTTTCGAAGTAGGCTCGGCTGCCGGGGACCTTTTCCTCGACGAGGGCTCGGCTGCCGGTGAACTTTTCCTCGACGAGGGCTCGGCTGCCGAAGAAAAAATTTTCGATGAGTGCTCGGCTGCCGAAGAAAAACTTTCGAGGAAGGCTCGGCTGCCGGGGACCTTTTCCTCGACGAGGGCTCGGCTGCCGGGGACCTTTTCCTCGACGAGGGCTCGGCTGCCGAAGAAAAAATTTTCGATGAGTGCTCGGCTGCCGAAGAAAAACTTTCGAAGAAGTCTCGGCTGCCGGGGACCTTTTCCTCGACGAGGGCTCGGCTGCCGGGGACCTTTTCCTCGACGAGGGCTCGGCTGCCGGGGACCTTTTCCTCGACGAGGGCTCGGCTGCCGGGGACCTTTTCCTCGACGAGGGCTCGGCTGCCGGGGACCTTTTACTCGACGAGGGCTCGGCTGCCGGGGACCTTTTCCTCGACGAGGGCTCGGCTGCCGAAGAAAAAATTTTCGATGAGTGCTCGGGTGCCGAAGAAAAACTTTCGAAGAAGGCTCGGCTGCCGGGGACCTTTTCCTCGACGAGGGCTCAGCTGCCGGGGACCTTTTCCTCGACGAGGGCTCGGCTGCCGGGGACCTTTTCCTCGACGAGGGCTCGGCTGCCGGGGACCTTTTCCTCGACGAGGGCTCGGCTGCCGAAGAAAAAATTTTCGATGAGTGCTCGGCTGCCGAAGAAAAAATTTCGAAGAAGGCTCGGCTGCCGGGGACCTTTTCCTCGACGAGGGCTCGGCTGCCGGGGACCTTTTCCTCGACGAGGGCTCGGCTGCCGAAGAAAAAATTTTCGATGAGTGCTCGGCTGCCGAAGAAAAACTTTCGAAGAAGGCTCGGCTGCCGGGGACCTTTTCCTCGACGAGGGCTCGGCTGCCGGGGACCTTTTCCTCGACGAGGGCTCGGCTGCCGGGGACCTTTGCCTCGACGAGGGCTCGGCTGCCGGGGACCTTTTCCTCGACGAGGGCTCGGCTGCCGGGGACCGTTTCCTCGACGAGGTCTCGGCTGCCGAAGAAAAAATTTTCGATGAGTGCTCGGCTGCCGAAGAAAAACTTTCGAAGAAGGCTCGGCTGCCGGGGACCTTTTCCTCGACGAGGGCTCGGCTGCCGGGGACCTTTTCCTCGACGAGGGCTCAGCTGCCGGGGACCTTTTCCTCGACGAGGGCTCGGCTGCCGGGGACCTTTTACTCGACGAGGGCTCGGCTGCCGGGGACCGTCTCCTCGACGAGGGCTCGGCTGCCGGGGACCGTCTCCTCGACGAGGGCTCGGCTGCCGAAGAAAAAATTTTCGATGAGTGCTCGGCTGCCGAAGAAAAACTTTCGAAGAAGGCTCGGCTGCCGGGGACCTTTTCCTCGACGAGGGCTCGGCTGCCGGGGACCTTTTCCTCGACGAGGGCTCGGCTGCCGGGGACCTTTTCCTCGACGAGGGCTCGGCTGCCGGGGACCTTTTCCTCGACGAGGGCTCGGCTGCCGGGGACCTTTTCCTCGACGAGGGCTCGGCTGCCGGGGACCTTTTCCTCGACGAGGCCTCGACTGCCGGGGACCTTTTCCTCGACGAGGGCTCGGCTGCCGGGGACCTTTTCCTCGACGAGGCCTCGGCTGCCGGGGACCTTTTCCTCGACGAGGCCTCGGCTGCCGGGGACCTTTTCCTCGACGAGGGCTCGGCTGCCGAAGAAAAACTTTCGAAGTAGGCTCGGCTGCCGGGGACCTTTTCCTCGACGAGGGCTCGGCTGCCGGTGAACTTTTCCTCGACGAGGGCTCGGCTGCCGAAGAAAAAATTTTCGATGAGTGCTCGGCTGCCGAAGAAAAACTTTCGAGGAAGGCTCGGCTGCCGGGGACCTTTTCCTCGACGAGGGCTCGGCTGCCGGGGACCTTTTCCTCGACGAGGGCTCGGCTGCCGAAGAAAAAATTTTCGATGAGTGCTCGGCTGCCGAAGAAAAACTTTCGAAGAAGGCTCGGCTGCCGGGGACCTTTTCCTCGACGAGGGCTCGGCTGCCGGGGACCTTTTCCTCGACGAGGGCTCGGCTGCCGGGGACCTTTTCCTCGACGAGGGCTCGGCTGCCGGGGACCTTTTCCTCGACGAGGGCTCGGCTGCCGGGGACCTTATCCTCGACGAGGGCTCGGCTGCCGGGGACCTTTTCCTCGACGAGGGCTCGGCTGCCGAAGAAAAAATTTTCGATGAGTGCTCGGGTGCCGAAGAAAAACTTTCGAAGAAGGCTCGGCTGCCGGGGACCTTTTCCTCGACGAGGGCTCAGCTGCCGGGGACCTTTTCCTCGACGAGGGCTCGGCTGCCGGGGACCTTTTCCTCGACGAGGGCTCGGCTGCCGGGGACCTTTTCCTCGACGAGGGCTCGGCTGCCGAAGAAAAAATTTTCGATGAGTGCTTGTCTGCCGAAGAAAAACTTTCGAAGAAGGCTCGGCTGCCGGGGACCTTTTCCTCGACGAGGGCTCGGCTGCCGGGGACCTTTTCCTCGACGAGGGCTCGGCTGCCGAAGAAAAAATTTTCGATGAGTGCTCGGCTGCCGAAGAAAAACTTTCGAAGAAGGCTCGGCTGCCGGGGACCTTTTCCTCGACGAGGGCTCGGCTGCCGGGGACCTTTTCCTCGACGAGGGCTCGGCTGCCGGGGACCTTTTCCTCGACGAGGGCTCGGTTGCCGGGGACCTTTTCCTCGACGAGGGCTCGGCTGCCGGGGACCTTTTCCTCGACGAGGGCTCGGCTGCCGAAGAAAAAATTTTCGATGAGTGCTCGGCTGCCGAAGAAAAACTTTCGAGGAAGGCTCGGCTGCCGGGGACCTTTTCCTCGACGAGGGCTCGGCTGCCGGGGACCTTTTCCTCGACGAGGGCTCGGCTGCCGAAGAAAAAATTTTCGATGAGTGCTCGGCTGCCGAAGAAAAACTTTCGAAGAAGGCTCGGCTGCCGGGGACCTTTTCCTCGACGAGGGCTCGGCTGCCGGGGACCTTTTCCTCGACGAGGGCTCGGCTGCCGGGGACCTTTTCCTCGACGAGGGCTCGGCTGCCGAAGAAAAAATTTTCGATGAGTGCTCGGCTGCCGAAGAAAAACTTTCGAAGTAGGCTTGGCTGCCGGGGACCTTTTCCTCGACGAGGGCTCGGCTGCCGGGGACCTTTTCCTCGATGAGGTCTCGGCTGCCGGGGACCTTTTCCTCGACGAGGGCTCGGCTGCCGAAGAAAACTTTTCGATGAGTGCTCGGCTGCCGAAGAAAAAATTTCGAAGAAGGCTAGGCTGCCGGGGACCTTTTCCTCGACGAGGGCTCGGCTGCCGGGGACCTTTTCCTCGACGAGGGCTCGGCTGCCGGGGACCTTTTCCTCGACGAGGGCTCGGCTGCCGGGGACCTTTTCCTCGACGAGGGGTCGGCTGCCGGGGACCTTTTCCTCGACGAGGGCTCGGCTGCCGGGGACCTTTTCCTCGACGAGGGCTCGGCTGCCGAAGAAAAAATTTTCGATGAGTGCTCGTCTGCCGAAGAAAAACTTTCGAAGAAGGCTCGGCTGCCGGGGACCTTTTCCTCGACGAGGGCTCGGCTGCCGAAGAAAAAATTTTCGATGAGTGCTCGGCTGCCGAAGAAAAACTTTCGAAGAAGGCTCGGCTGCCGGGGACCTTTTCCTCGACGAGGGCTCGGCTGCCGGGGACCTTTTCCTCGACGAGGGCTCGGCTGCCGGGGACCTTTTCCTCGACGAGGGCTCGGCTGCCAGGGACCGTTTCCTCGACGAGGGCTCGGCTGCCGAAGAAAAAATTTTCGATGAGTGCTCGGCTGCCGAAGAAAAACTTTCGAAGAAGGCTCGGCTGCCGGGGACCTTTTCCTCGACGAGGGCTCGGCTGCCGGGGACCTTTTCCTCGACGAGGGCTCAGCTGCCGGGGACCTTTTCCTCGACGAGGGCTCGGCTGCCGGGGACCTTTTCCTCGACGAGGGCTCGGCTGCCGGGGACCGTCTCCTCGACGAGGGCTCGGCTGCCGGGGACCGTCTCCTCGACGAGGGCTCGGCTGCCGAAGAAAAAATTTTCGATGAGTGCTCGGCTGCCGAAGAAAAACTTTCGAAGAAGGCTCGGCTGCCGGGGACCTTTTCCTCGACGAGGGCTCGGCTGCCGGGGACCTTTTCCTCGACGAGGGCTCGGCTGCCGGGGACCTTTTCCTCGACGAGGGCTCGGCTGCCGGGGACCTTTTCCTCGACGAGGCCTCGACTGCCGGGGACCTTTTCCTCGACGAGGGCTCGGCTGCCGGGGACCTTTTCCTCGACGAGGGCTCGGCTGCCGGGGACCTTTTCCTCGACGAGGCCTCGGCTGCCGGGGACCTTTTCCTCGACGAGGCCTCGGCTGCCGAAGAAAAAATTTTCGATGAGTGCTCGGCTGCCGAAGAAAAACTTTCGAAGTAGGCTCGGCTGCCGGGGACCTTTTCCTCGACGAGGGCTCGGCTGCCGGTGAACTTTTCCTCGACGAGGGCTCGGCTGCCGAAGAAAAAATTTTCGATGAGTGCTCGGCTGCCGAAGAAAAACTTTCGAGGAAGGCTCGGCTGCCGGGGACCTTTTCCTCGACGAGGGCTCGGCTGCCGGGGACCTTTTCCTCGACGAGGGCTCGGCTGCCGAAGAAAAAATTTTCGATGAGTGCTCGGCTGCCGAAGAAAAACTTTCGAAGAAGGCTCGGCTGCCGGGGACCTTTTCCTCGACGAGGGCTCGGCTGCCGGGGACCTTTTCCTCGACGAGGGCTCGGCTGCCGGGGACCTTTTCCTCGACGAGGGCTCGGCTGCCGGGGACCTTTTCCTCGACGAGGGCTCGGCTGCCGGGGACCTTTTCCTCGACGAGGGCTCGGCTGCCGGGGACCTTATCCTCGACGAGGGCTCGGCTGCCGGGGACCTTTTCCTCGACGAGGGCTCGGCTGCCGAAGAAAAAATTTTCGATGAGTGCTCGGCTGCCGAAGAAAAACCTTCGAAGAAGGCTCGGCTGCCGGGGACCTTTTCCTCGTCGAGGGCTCGGCTGCCGGGGACGTTATCCTCGATGAGGGCTCGGCTGCCGGGGACCTTTTCCTCGACGAGGGCTCGGCTGCCGGGGACCTTTTCCTGGTCGAGGGCTCGGCTGCCGGGGACCTTTTCCTCGACGAGGGCTCGGCTGCCGGGGACCTTTTCCTCGACGAGGGCTCGGCTGCCGGGGACCTTTTCCTGGTCGAGGGCTCGGCTGCCGGGGACCTTTTCCTCGACGAGGGCTCGGCTGCCGGGGACCTTTTCCTCGACGAGGGCTCGGCTGCCGGGGACCTTTTCCTCGACGAGGGCTCGGCTGCCGGGGACCTTTTCCTCGTCGAGGGCTCGGCTGCCGGGGACCTTTTCCTCGACGAGGGCTCGGCTGCCGGGGACCTTTTCCTCGACGAGAGCTCGGCTGCCGAAGAAAAAATTTTCGATGAGTGCTCGTCTGCCGAAGAAAAACTTTCGAAGAAGGCTCGGCTGCCGGGGACCTTTTCCTCGACGAGGGCTCGGCTGCCGAAGAAAAAATTTTCGATGAGTGCTCGTCTGCCGAAGAAAAACTTTCGAAGAAGGCTCGGCTGCCGGGGACCTTTTCCTCGACGAGGGCTCGGCTGCCGGGGACCTTTTCCTCGACGAGGGCTCGGCTGCCGGGGAACCTTTTCCTCGACGAGGGCTCGGCTGCCGGGGACCTTTTCCTCGACGAGGGCTCGGCTGCCGGGGACCGTTTCCTCGACGAGGGCTCGGCTGCCGAAGAAAAAATTTTCGATGAGTGCTCGGCTGCCGAAGAAAAACTTTCGAGGAAGGCTCGGCTGCCGGGGACCTTTTCCTCGACGAGGGCTCGGCTGCCGGGGACCTTTTCCTCGACGAGGGCTCGGCTGCCGAAGAAAAAATTTTCGATGAGTGCTCGGCTGCCGAAGAAAAACTTTCGAAGAAGGCTCGGCTGCCGGGGACCTTTTCCTCGACGAGGGCTCGGCTGCCGGGGACCTTTTCCTCGACGAGGGCTCGGCTGCCGGGGACCTTTTCCTCGACGAGGGCTCGGCTGCCGGGGACCTTTTCCTCGACGAGGGCTCGGCTGCCGGGGACCTTTTCCTCGACGAGGGCTCGGCTGCCGGGGACCTTTTCCTCGACGAGGGCTCGGCTGCCGGGGACCTTTTCCTCGACTAGGGCTCGGCTGCCGGGGACCTTTTCCTCGACGAGGGCTCGGCTGCCGGGGACCTTTTCCTCGACGAGGGCTCGGCTGCCGGGGACCTTTTCCTCGACGAGGGCTCGGCTGCCGAAGAAAAAATTTTCGATGAGTGCTCGTCTGCCGAAGAAAAACTTTCGAAGAAGGCTCGGCTGCCGGGGACCTTTTCCTCGACGAGGGCTCGGCTGCCGAAGAAAAAATTTTGGATGAGTGCTCGGCTGCCGAAGAAAAACTTTCGAAGAAGTCTCGGCTGCCGGGGACCTTTTCCTCGACGAGGGCTCGGCTGCCGGGGACCTTTTCCTCGACGAGGGCTCGGCTGCCGGGGACCGTTTCCTCGACGAGGGCTCGGCTGCCGAAGAAAAAATTTTCGATGAGTGCTCGGCTGCCGAAGAAAAACTTTCGAAGAAGGCTCGGCTGCCGGGGACCTTTTCCTCGACGAGGGCTCGGCTGCCGGGGACCTTTTCCTCGACGAGGGCTCGGCTGCCGGGGACCTTTTCCTCGACGAGGGCTCGGCTGCCGGGGACCTTTTCCTCGACGAGGGCTCGGCTGCCGGGGACCGTCTCCTCGACGAGGGCTCGGCTGCCGGGGACTGTCTCCTCGACGAGGGCTCGGCTGCCGAAGAAAAAATTTTCGATGAGTGCTCGGCTGCCGAAGAAAAACTTTCGAAGAAGGCTCGGCTGCCGGGGACCTTTTCCTCGACGAGGGCTCGGCTGCCGGGGACCTTTTCCTCGACGAGGGCTCGGCTGCCGGGGACCTTTTCCTCGACGAGGGCTCGGCTGCCGGGGACCTTTTCCTCGACGAGGCCTCGACTGCCGGGGACCTTTTCCTCGACGAGGGCTCGGCTGCCGGGGACCTTTTCCTCGACGAGGGCTCGGCTGCCGGGGACCTTTTCCTCGACGAGGCCTCGGCTGCCGGGGACCTTTTCCTCGACGAGGGTTCGGCTGCCGAAGAAAAAATTTTCGATGAGTGCTCGGCTGCCGAAGAAAAACTTTCGAAGTAGGCTCGGCTGCCGGGGACCTTTTCCTCGACGAGGGCTCGGCTGCCGGTGAACTTTTCCTCGACGAGGGCTCGGCTGCCGAAGAAAAAATTTTCGATGAGTGCTCGGCTGCCGAAGAAAAACTTTCGAGGAAGGCTCGGCTGCCCGGGACCTTTTCCTCGACGAGGGCTCGGCTGCCGGGGACCTTTTCCTCGTCGAGGGCTCGGCTGTGGGGACGTTATCCTCGACGAGGGCTCGGCTGCCGGGGACCTTTTCCTCGACGAGGGCTCGGCTGCCGGGGACCTTTTCCTGGTCGAGGGCTCGGCTGCCGGGGACCTTTTCCTCGACGAGGGCTCGGCTGCCGGGGACCTTTTCCTCGACGAGGGCTCGGCTGCCGGGGACCTTTTCCTCGTCGAGGGCTCGGCTGCCGGGGACCTTTTCCTCGACGAGGGCTCGGCTGCCGGGGACCTTTTCCTCGACGAGAGCTCGGCTGCCGAAGAATAAATTTTCGATGACTGCTCGTCTGCCGAAGAAAAACTTTCGAAGAAGGCTCGGCTGCCGGGGACCTTTTCCTCGACGAGGGCTCGGCTGCCAAAGAAAAAATTTTCGATGAGTGCTCGGCTGCCGAAGAAAAACTTTCGAAGAAGGCTCGGCTGCCGGGGACCTTTTCCTCGACGAGGGCTCGGCTGCCGGGGACCTTTTCCTCGACGAGGGCTCGGCTGCCGGGGACCTTTTCCTCGACGAGGGCTCGGCTGCCGGGGACCTTTTCCTCGACGAGGGCTCGGCTGCCGGGGACCTTTTCCTCGACGAGGGCTCGGCTGCCGGGGACCGTTTCCTCGACGAGGGCTCGGCTGCCGAAGAAAAAATTTTCGATGAGTGCTCGGCTGCCGAAGAAAAACTTTCGAGGAAGGCTCGGCTGCCGGGGACCTTTTCCTCGACGAGGGCTCGGCTGCCGGGGACCTTTTCCTCGACGAGGGCTCGGCTGCCGAAGAAAAAATTTTCGATGAGTGCTCGGCTGCCGAAGAAAAACTTTCGAAGAAGGCTCGGCTGCCGGGGACCTTTTCCTCGACGAGGGCTCGGCTGCCGGGGACCTTTTCCTCGACGAGGGCTCGGCTGCCGGGGACCTTTTCCTCGACGAGGGCTCGGCTGCCGGGGACCTTTTCCTCGAGGAGGGCTCGGCTGCCGGGGACCTTTTCCTCGACGAGGGCTCGGCTGCCGGGGACCTTTTCCTCGACTAGGGCTCGGCTGCCGGGGACCTTTTCCTCGACGAGGGCTCGGCTGCCGGGGACCTTTTCCTCGACGAGGGCTCGGCTGCCGAAGAAAAAATTTTCGATGAGTGCTCGGCTGCCGAAGAAAAACTTTCGAAGTAGGCTTGGCTGCCGGGGACCTTTTCCTCGACGAGGGCTCGGCTGCCGGGGACCTTTTCCTCGATGAGGTCTCGGCTGCCGGGGACCTTTTCCTCGACGAGGGCTCGGCTGCCGAAGAAAACTTTTCGATGAGTGCTCGGCTGCCGAAGAAAAACTTTCGAAGAAGGCTCGGCTGCCGGGGACCTTTTCCTCGACGAGGGCTCGGCTGCCGGGGACCTTTTCCTCGACGAGGGCTCGGCTGCCGGGGACCTTTTCCTCGACGAGGGCTCGGCTGCCGAAGAAAAAATTTTCGATGTGTGCTCGGCTGCCGAAGAAAAACTTTCGAAGAAGGCTCGGCTGCCGGGGACCTTTTCCTCGACGAGGGCTCGGCTGCCGGGGACCTTTTCCTCGACGAGGGCTCGGCTGCCGAAGAAAAAATTTTCGATGTGTGCTCGGCTGCCGAAGAAAAACTTTCGAAGAAGGCTCGGCTGCCGGGGACCTTTTCCTCGACGAGTGCTCGGCTGCCGGGGACATTTTCCTCGACGAGGGCTCGGCTGCCGGGGACCTTTTCCTCGACGAGGGCTCGGCTGCCGGGGACCTTTTCCTCGACGAGGGCTCGGCTGCCGGGGACCTTTTCCTCGACGAGGGCTCGGCTGCCGGGGACCTTTTCCTCGACGAGGGCTCGGCTGCCGGGGACCTTTTCCTCGTCGAGGGCTCGGCTGCCGGGGACCTTATCCTCGACGAGGGCTCGGCTGCCGGGGACCTTTTCCTCGACGAGGGCTCGGCTGCCGAAGAAAAAATTTTCGATGAGTGCTCGTCTGCCGAAGAAAAACTTTCGAAGAAGGCTCGGCTGCCGGGGACCTTTTCCTCGACGAGGGCTCGGCTGCCGAAGAAAAAATTTTCGATGAGTGCTCGGCTGCCGAATAAAAACTTTCGAAGAAGGCTCGGCTGCCGGGGACCTTTTCCTCGACGAGGGCTCGGCTGCCGGGGACCTTTTCCTCGACGAGGGCTCGGCTGCCGGGGACCTTTTCCTCGACGAGGGCTCGGCTGCCGGGGACCGTTTCCTCGACGAGGGCTCGGCTGCCGAAGAAAAAATTTTCGATGAGTGCTCGGCTGCCGAAGAAAAACTTTCGAAGAAGGCTCGGCTGCCGGGGACCTTTTCCTCGACGAGGGCTCGGCTGCCGGGGACCTTTTCCTCGACGAGGGCTCGGCTGCCGGGGACCTTTTCCTCGACGAGGGCTCGGCTGCCGGGGACCGTCTCCTCGACGAGGGCTCGGCTGCCGGGGACCGTCTCCTCGACGAGGGCTCGGCTGCCGAAGAAAAAATTTTCGATGAGTGCTCGGCTGCCGAAGAAAAACTTTCAAAGAAGGCTCGGCTGCCGGGGACCTTTTCCTCGACGAGGGCTCGGCTGCCGGGGACCTTTTCCTTGACGAGGGCTCGGCTGCCGGGGACCTTTTCCTCGACGAGGGCTTGGCTGCCGGGGACCTTTTCCTCGACGAGGGCTCGGCTGCCGGGGACCTTTTCCTCGACGAGGCCTCGACTGCCGGGGACCTTTTCCTCGACGAGGCCTCGGCTGCCGGGGACCTTTTCCTCGACGAGGCCTCGGCTGCCGGGGACCTTTTCCTCGACGAGGCCTCGGCTGCCGGGGACCTTTTCCTCGACGAGGGCTCGGCTGCCGAAGAAAAAATTTTCGATGAGTGCTCGGCTGCCGAAGAAAAAGTTTCGAAGTAGGCTCGGCTGCCGGGGACCTTTTCCTCGACGAGGGCTCGGCTGCCGGGGAACTTTTCCTCGACGAGGGCTCGGCTGCCGAAGAAAAAATTTTCGATGAGTGCTCGGCTGCCGAAGAAAAACTTTCGAGGAAGGCTCGGCTGCCGGGGACCTTTTCCTCGACGAGGGCTCGGCTGCCGGGGACCTTTTCCTCGACGAGGGCTCGGCTGCCGAAGAAAAAATTTTCGATGAGTGCTCGGCTGCCGAAGAAAAACTTTCGAAGAAGGCTCGGCTGCCGGGGACCTTTTCCTCGACGAGGGCTCGGCTGCCGAAGAAAAAATTTTCGATGAGTGCTCGGCTGCCGAAGAAAAAATTTCGAAGAAGGCTCGGCTGCCGGGGACCTTTTCCTCGACGAGGGCTCGGCTGCCGGGGAACTTTTCCTCGACGAGGGCTCGGCTGCCGGGGACCTTTTCCTCGACGAGGGCTCGGCTGCCGGGGACCTTTTCCTCGACGAGGCCTCGGCTGCCGGGGACCTTTTCCTCGACGAGGGCTCGGCTGCCCAAGAAAAAATTTTCGATGAGTGCTCGGCTGCCGAAGAAAAACTTTCGAAGTAGGCTCGGCTGCCGGGGACCTTTTCCTCGACGAGGGCTCGGCTGCCGGGGACCTTTTCCTCGACGAGGGCTCGGCTGCCGAAGAAAAAATTTTCGATGTGTGCTCGGCTGCCGAAGAAAAACTTTCGAGGAAGGCTCGGCTGCCGGGGACCTTTTCCTCGACGAGGGCTCGGCTGCCGGGGACCTTTTCCTCGACGAGGGCTCGGCTGCCAAAGAAAAAATTTTCGATGAGTGCTCGGCTGCCGAAGAAAAACTTTCGAAGAAGGCTCGGCTGCCGGGGACCTTTTCCTCGACGAGGGCTCGGCTGCCGGGGACCTTTTCCTCGACGAGGGCTCGGCTGCCAAAGAAAACTTTTCGATGAGTGCTCGGCTGCCGAAGAAAAACTTTCGAAGAAGGCTCGGCTGCCGGGGACCTTTTCCTCGACGAGGGCTCGGCTGCCGGGGACCTTTTCCTCGACGAGGGCTCGGCTGCCGGGGACCTTTTCCTCGACGAGGCCTCGACTGCCGGGGACCTTTTCCTCGACGAGGGCTCGGCTGCCGAAGAAAAAATTTTCGATGAGTGCTCGGCTGCCGAAGAAAAACTTTCGAAGTAGGCTCGGCTGCCGGGGACCTTTTCCTCGACGAGGGCTCGGCTGCCGGGGAACATTTCCTCGACGAGGGCTCGGCTGCCGAAGAAAAAATTTTCGATGTGTGCTCGGCTGCCGAAGAAAAACTTTCGAGGAAGGCTCGGCTGCCGGGGACCTTTTCCTCGACGAGGGCTCGGCTGCCGGGGACCTTTTCCTCGACGAGGGCTCGGCTGCCGAAGAAAAAATTTTCGATGAGTGCTCGGCTGCCGAAGAAAAACTTTCGAAGAAGGCTCGGCTGCCGGGGACCTTTTCCTCGACGAGGGCTCGGCTGCCGGGGACCTTTTCCTCGACGAGGGCTCGGCTGCCGGGGACCTTTTCCTCGACGAGGGCTCGGCTGCCGGGGACCTTTTCCTCGACGAGGGCTCGGCTGCCGGGGACCTTTTCCTCGACGAGGCCTCGGCTGCCGGGGACCTTTTCCTCGACGAGGGATCGGCTGCCGAAGAAAAAATTTTCGATGAGTGCTCGGCTGCCGAAGAAAAACTTTCGAAGAAGGCTCGGCTGCCGGGGACCTTTTCCTCGACGAGGGCTTGGCTGCCGGGGACCTTTTCCTCGACGAGGGCTCGGCTGCCGGGGACCTTTTCCTCGACGAGGGCTCGGCTGCCGGGGACCTTTTCCTCGACGAGGGCTCGGCTGCCGAAGAAAAAATTTTCGATGAGTGCTCGGCTGCCGAAGAAAAACTTTCGAAGAAGGCTCGGCTGCCGGGGACCTTTTCCTCGACGAGGGCTCGGCTGCCGGGGACCTTTTCCTCGACGAGGGCTCGGCTGCCGGGGACCTTTTCCTCGACGAGGGCTCGGCTGCCGGGGACCTTTTCCTCGACGAGGGCTCGGCTGCCGGGGACCTTTTCCTCGACTAGGGCTCGGCTGCCGGGGACCTTTTCCTCGACGAGGGCTCGGCTGCCGGGGACCTTTTCCTCGACGAGGGCTCGGCTGCCAGGGACCTTTTCCTCGACGAGGGCTCGGCTGCCGAAGAAAAAATTTTCGATGAGTGCTCGGCTGCCGAAGAAAAACTTTCGAAGTAGGCTTGGCTGCCGGGGGCCTTTTCCTCGACGAGGGCTCGGCTGCCGGGGACCTTTTCCTCGATGAGGGCTCGGCTGCCGGGGACCTTTTCCTCGACGAGGGCTCGGCTGCCGAAGAAAAAATTTTCGATGAGTGCTCGGCTGCCGAAGAAAAACTTTCGAAGAAGGCTCGGCTGCCGGGGACCTTTTCCTCGACGAGGGCTCGGCTGCCGGGGACCTTTTCCTCGACGAGGGCTCGGCTGCCGAAGAAAAAATTTTCGATGAGTGCTCGGCTGCCGAAGAAAAAATTTCGAAGAAGGCTCGGCTGCCGGGGACCTTTTCCTCGACGAGGGCTCGGCTGCCGGGGACCTTTTCCTCGACGAGGGCTCGGCTGTCGAAGAAAAAATTTTCGATGAGTGCTCGGCTGCCGAAGAAAAACTTTCGAAGAAGGCTCGGCTGCCGGGGACCTTTTCCTCGACGAGGGCTCGGCTGCCGGGGACCTTTTCCTCGACGAGGGCTCGGCTGCCGAAGAAAAAATTTTCGATGAGTGCTCGGCTGCCGAAGAAAAAATTTCGAAGAAGGCTCGGCTGCCGGGGACCTTTTCCTCGACGAGGGCTCGGCTGCCGGGGAACTTTTCCTCGACGAGGGCTCGGCTGCCGGGGACCTTTTCCTCGACGAGGGCTCGGCTGCCGGGGATCTTTTCCTAGACGAGGGCTCGACTGCCGGGGACCTTTTCCTCGACGAGGGCTCGGCTACCAGGGACCTTTTCCTCGACGAGGCCTCGGCTGCCGGGGACCTTTTCCTCGACGAGGGCTCGGCTGCCCAAGAAAAAATTTTCGATGAGTGCTCGGCTGCCGAAGAAAAACTTTCGAAGTAGGCTCGGCTGCCGGGGACCTTTTCCTCGACGAGGGCTCGGCTGCCGGGGAACTTTTCCTCGACGAGGGCTCGGCTGCCCAAGAAAAAATTTTCGATGAGTGCTCGGCTGCCGAAGAAAAACTTTCGAGGAAGGCTCGGCTGCCGGGGACCTTTTCCTCGACGAGGGCTCGGCTGCCGGGGACCTTTTCCTCGACGAGGGCTCGGCTGCCGAAGAAAAAATTTTCGATGAGTGCTCGGCTGCCGAAGAAAAACTTTCGAAGAAGGCTCGGCTGCCGGGGACCTTTTCCTCGACGAGGGCTCGGCTGCCGGGGACCTTTTCCTCGACGAGGGCTCGGCTGCCGAGGACCTTTTCCTCGACGAGGGCTCGGCTGCCGGGGACCTTTTCCTCGACGAGGGCTCGGCTGCCGGGGACCTTTTCCTCGACGAGGGCTCGGCTGCCGGGGACCTTTTCCTCGACGAGGGCTCGGCTGCCGGGGACCTTTTCCTCGACGAGGGCTCGGCTGCCGGGGACCTTTTCCTCGACGAGGGCTCGGCTGCCGGGGACCTTTTCCTCGACGAGGGCTCGGCTGCCGAAGAAAAAATTTTCGATGAGTGCTCGGCTGCCGAAGAAAAACTTTCGAAGTAGGCTTGGCTGCCGGGGACCTTTTCCTCGACGAGGGCTCGGCTGCCGGGGACCTTTTCCTCGATGAGGTCTCGGATGCCGGGGACCTTTTCCTCGACGAGGGCTCGGCTGCCGAAGAAAACTTTTCGATGAGTGCTCGGCTGCCGAAGAAAAACTTTCGAAGAAGGCTCGGCTGCCGGGGACCTTTTCCTCGACGAGGGCTCGGCTGCCGGGGACCTTTTCCTCGACGAGGGCTCGGCTGCCGGGGACCTTTTCCTCGACGAGGGCTCGGCTGCCGAAGAAAAAGTTTTCGATGTGTGCTCGGCTGCCGAAGAAAAACTTTCGAAGAAGGCTCGGCTGCCGGGGACCTTTTCCTCGACGAGGGCTCGGCTGCCGGGGACCTTTTCCTCGACGAGGGCTTGGCTGCCGAAGAAAAAATTTTCGATGTGTGCTCGGCTGCCGAAGAAAAACTTTCGAAGAAGGCTCGGCTGCCGGGGACCTTTTCCTCGACGAGGGCTCGGCTGCCGGGGACCTTTTCCTCGACGAGGGCTCGGCTGCCGAAGAAAAACTTTCGAAGAAGGCTCGGCTGCCGGGGACCTTTTCCTCGACGAGGGCTCGGCTGCCGGGGACCTTTTCCTCGACGAGGGCTCGGCTGCCGGGGACCTTTTCCTCGACGAGGGCTCGGCTGCCGGGGACCTTTTCCTCGTCGAGGGCTCGGCTGCCGGGGACCTTTTCCTCGACGAGGGCTCGGCTGCCGGGGACCTTTTCCTCGATGAGGGCTCGGCTGCCGAAGATAAAATTTTTGATGAGTGCTCGGCTGCCGAAGAAAAACTTTCGAAGAAGGCTCGGCTGCCGGGGACCTTTTCCTCGACGAGGGCTCGGCTGCCGGGGACCTTTTCCTCGACGAGGGCTCGGCTGCCGGGGACCTTTTCCTCGACGAGGCCTCAGCTGCCGAAGAAAACTTTTCGATGAGTGCTCGGCTGCTGAAGAAAAACTTTCGAAGAAGGCTCGGCTGCCGGGGACCTTTTCCTCGACGAGGGCTCGGCTGCCGGGGACCTTTTCCTCGACGAGGGCTCGGCTGCCGAAGAAAAAATTTTCGATGAGTGCTCGGCTGCCGAAGAGAAACTTTCGAAGAAGGCTCGGCTGCCGGGGACCTTTTCCTCGACGAGGGCTCGGCTGCCGGGGACCTTTTCCTCGACGAGGGCTCGGCTGCTGGGGACCTTTTCCTCGACGAGGGCTCGGCTGCCGAAGAAAAAATTTTCGATGAGTGCTCGGCTGCCGAAGAAAAACTTTCGAAGAAGGCTCGGCTGCCGGGGACCTTTTCCTCGACGAGGGCTCGGCTGCCGGGGACCTTTTCCTCGACGAGGGCTCGGCTGCCGGGGACCTTTTCCTCGACGAGGGCTCGGCTGCCGGGGACCTTTTCCTCGACGAGGGCTCGGCTGCCGAAGAAAAACTTTCGAAGAAGGCTCGCCTGCCGGGGACCTTTTCCTCGACGAGGGCTCGGCTGCCGGGGACCTTTTCCTCGACGAGGGCTCGGCTGCCGGGGACCTTTTCCTCGACGAGGGCTCGGCTGCCGAAGAAAAAATTTTCGATGAGTGCTCGGCTGCCGAAGAAAAACTTTCGAAGTAGGCTTGGCTGCCGGGGGCCTTTTCCTCGACGAGGGCTCGGCTGCCGGGGACCTTTTCCTCAATGAGGGCTCGGCTGCCGGGGACCTTTTCCTCGACGAGGGCTCGGCTGCCGAAGAAAAAATTTTCGATGAGTGCTCGGCTGCCGAAGAAAAACTTTCGAAGAAGGCTCGGCTGCCGGGGACCTTTTCCTCGACGAGGGCTCGGCTGCCGGGGACCTTTTCCTCGACGAGGGCTCGGCTGCCGAAGAAAAAATTTTCGATGAGTGCTCGGCTTCCGAAGAAAAAATTTCGAAGAAGGCTCGGCTGCCGGGGACCTTTTCCTCGACGAGGGCTCGGCTGCCGGGGACCTTTTCCTCGACGAGGGCTCGGCTGCCGAAGAAAAAATTTTCGATGAGTGCTCGGCTGCCGAAGAAAAACTTTCGAAGAAGGCTCGGCTGCCGGGGACCTTTTCCTCGACGAGGGCTCGGCTGCCGGGGACCTTTTCCTCGACGAGGGCTCGGCTGCCGAAGAAAAAATTTTCGATGAGTGCTCGGCTGCCGAAGAAAAAATTTCGAAGAAGGCTCGGCTGCCGGGGACCTTTTCCTCGACGAGGGCTCGGCTGCCGGGGAACTTTTCCTCGACGAGGGCTCGGCTGCCGGGGACCTTTTCCTCGACGAGGGCTCGGCTGCCGGGGACCTTTTCCTAGACGAGGGCTCGGCTGCCGGGGACCTTTTCCTCGACGAGGGCTCGGCTGCCGGGGACCTTTTCCTCGACGAGGGCTCGGCTGCCGAAGAAAAAATTTTTGATGAGTGCTCGGCTGCCGAAGAAAAACTTTCGAAGAAGGCTCGGCTGCTGGGGACCTTTTCCTCGACGAGGGCTCGGCTGCCGGGGACCTTTTCCTCGACGAGGGCTCGGCTGCCGGGGACCTTTTCCTCGACGAGGGCTCGGCTGCCGGGGACCTTTTCCTCGAGGAGGGCTCGGCTGCCGGGGACCTTTTCCTCGACGAGGGCTCGGCTGCCGAAGAAAAAATTTTCGATGAGTGCTCGGCTGCCGAAGAAAAACTTTCGAAGAAGGCTCGGCTGCCGGGGACCTTTTCCTCGACGAGGGCTCGGCTGCCGGGGACCTTTTCCTCGACGAGGCCTCGGCTGCCGGGGACCTTTTCCTCGACGAGGGCTCGGCTGCCGAAGAAAAAATTTTCGATGAGTGCTCGGCTGCTGAAGAAAAACTTTCGAAGAAGGCTCGGCTGCCAGGGACCTATTCCTCGACGAGGGCTCGGCTGCCGGGGACCTTTTCCTCGACGAGGGCTCGGCTGCCGGGGACCTTTTCCTCGACGAGGGCTCGGCTGCCGAAGAAAAAATTTTCGATGAGTGCTCGGCTGCCGAAGAAAAACTTTCGAAGAAGGCTCGGCTGCCGGGGACCTTTTTCTCGACGAGGGCTCGGCTGCCGGGGACCTTTTCCTCGACGAGGGCTCGGCTGCCGGGGACCTTTTCCTCGACGAGGGCTCGGCTGCCGAAGAAAAAATTTTTGATGAGTGCTCGGCTGCCGAAGAAAAACTTTCAAAGAAGGCTCGGCTGCCGGGGACCTTTTCCTCGACGAGGGCTCGGCTGCCGGGGACCTTTTCCTCGACGAGGGCTCGGCTGCCGAAGAAAAAATTTTCGAGGAGTGCTCGGCTGCCGAAGAAAAACTTTCGAAGAAGGCTCGGCTGCCGGGGACCTTTTCCTCGACGAGGGCTTGGCTGCCGGGGACCTTTTCCTCGACGAGGGCTCGGCTGCCGGGGACCTTTTCCTCGACGAGGGCTCGGCTGCCGGGGACCTTTTCCTCGATGAGGCCTCAGCTGCCGAAGAAAACTTTTCGATGAGTGCTCGGCTGCTGAAGAAAAACTTTCGAAGAAGGCTCGGCTGCCGGGGACCTTTTCCTCGACGAGGGCTCGGCTGCCGGGGACCTTTTCCTCGACCAGGGCTCGGCTGCCGAAGAAAAAATTTTCGATGAGTGCTCGGCTGCCGAAGAAAAACTTTCGAAGAAGGCTCGGCTGCCGGGGACCTTTTCCTCGACGAGGGCTCGGCTGCCGGGGACCTTTTCCTCGACGAGGGCTCGGCTGCCGAAGAAAAAATTTTCGATGAGTGCTCGGCTGCCGAAGAGAAACGTTCGAAGAAGGCTCGGCTGCCGGGGACCTTTTCCTCGACGAGGGCTCGGCTGCCGGGGACCTTTTCCTCGACGAGGGCTCGGCTGCTGGGGACCTTTTCCTCGACGAGGGCTCGGCTGCCGAAGAAAAAATTTTCGATGAGTGCTCGGCTGCCGAAGAAAAACTTTCGAAGAAGGCTCGGCTGCCGGGGACCTTTTCCTCGATGAGGGCTCGGCTGCCGGGGACCTTTTCCTCGACGAGGGCTCGGCTGCCGGGGACCTTTTCCTCGACGAGGGCTCGGCTGCCGGGGATCTTTTCCTCGACGAGGGCTCGGCTGCCGGGGACCTTTTCCTCGACGAGGGCTCGGCTGCCGAAGAAAAACTTTCGAAGAAGGCTCGCCTGCCGGGGACCTTTTCCTCGACGAGGGCTCGGCTGCCGGGGACCTTTTCCTCGACGAGGGCTCGGCTGCCGGGGACCTTTTCCTCGACGAGGGCTCGGCTGCCGAAGAAAAAATTTTCGATGAGTGCTCGGCTGCCGAAGAAAAACTTTCGAAGTAGGCTTGGCTGCCGGGGGCCTTTTCCTCGACGAGGGCTCGGCTGCCGGGGACCTTTTCCTCGATGAGGGCTCGGCTGCCGGGGACCTTTTCCTCGACGAGGGCTCGGCTGCCGAAGAAAAAATTTTCGATGAGTGCTCGGCTGCCGAAGAAAAACTTTCGAAGAAGGCTCGGCTGCCGGGGACCTTTTCCTCGACGAGGGCTCGGCTGCCGGGGACCTTTTCCTCGACGAGGGCTCGGCTGCCGAAGAAAAAATTTTCGATGAGTGCTCGGCTGCCGAAGAAAAAATTTCGAAGAAGGCTCGGCTGCCGGGGACCTTTTCCTCGACGAGGGCTCGGCTGCCGGGGACCTTTTCCTCGACGAGGGCTCGGCTGCCGAAGAAAAAATTTTCGATGAGTGCTCGGCTGCCGAAGAAAAACTTTCGAAGAAGGCTCGGCTGCCGGGGACCTTTTCCTCGACGAGGGCTCGGCTGCCGGGGACCTTTTCCTCGACGAGGGCTCGGCTGCCGAAGAAAAAATTTTCGATGAGTGCTCGGCTGCCGAAGAAAAAATTTCGAAGAAGGCTCGGCTGCCGGGGACCTTTTCCTCGACGAGGGCTCGGCTGCCGGGGAACTTTTCCTCGACGAGGGCTCGGCTGCCGGGGACCTTTTCCTCGACGAGGGCTCGGCTGCCGGGGACCTTTTCCTCGACGAGGGCTCGACTGCCGGGGACCTTTTCCTCGACGAGGGCTCGGCTACCAGGGACCTTTTCCTCGACGAGGCCTCGGCTGCCGGGGACCTTTTCCTCGACGAGGGCTCGGCTGCCCAAGAAAAAATTTTCGATGAGTGCTCGGCTGCCGAAGAAAAAATTTCGAAGAAGGCTCGGCTGCCGGGGACCTTTTCCTCGACGAGGGCTCGGCTGCCGGGGACCTTTTCCTCGACGAGGGCTCGGCTGCCGGGGACCTTTTCCTCGACGAGGGCTCGGCTGCCGGGGACCTTTTCCTCGACGAGGGCTCGGCTGCCGGGGACCTTTTCCTCGACGAGGGCTCGGCTGCCGGGGACCTTTTCCTCGACGAGGGCTCGGTTGCCGGGGACCTTTTCCTCGACGAGGGCTCGGCTGCCGGGGACCTTTTCCTCGACGAGGGCTCGGCTGCCGGGGACCTTTTCCTCGACGAGGGCTCGGCTGCCGAAGAAAAAATTTTCGATGAGTGCTCGGCTGCCGAAGAAAAACTTTCGAAGTAGGCTTGGCTGCCGGGGACCTTTTCTCGACGAGGGCTCGGCTGCCGGGGACCTTTTCCTCGATGAGGTCTCGGCTGCCGGGGACCTTTTCCTCGACGAGGGCTCGGCTGCCGAAGAAAACTTTTCGATGAGTGCTCGGCTGCCGAAGAAAAACTTTCGAAGAAGGCTCGGCTGCCGGGGACCTTTTCCTCGACGAGGGCTCGGCTGCCGGGGACCTTTTCCTCGACAAGGGCTCGGCTGCCGGGGAACTTTTCCTCGACGAGGGCTCGGCTGCCGAAGAAAAAATTTTCGATGAGTGCTCGTCTGCCGAAGAAAAACTTTCGAAGAAGGCTCGGCTGCCGGGGACCTTTTCCTCGACGAGGGCTCGGCTGCCGGGGACCTTTTCCTCGACGAGGGCTCGGCTGTCGGGGACCTTTTCCTCGACGAGGCCTCGGCTGCCGAAGAAAACTTTTCGATGAGTGCTCGGCTGCCGATGAAAAACTTTCGAAGAAGGCTCGGCTGCCGGGGACCTTTTCCTCGACGAGGGCTCGGCTGCCGGGGACCTTTTCCTCGACGCGGGCTCGGCTGCCGGGGACCTTTTCCTCGACGAGGGCTCGGCTGCCGGGGACCTTTTCCTCGACGAGGGCTCGGCTGCCGGGGACCTTTTCCTCGACGAGGGCTCGGCTGCCGGGGACCTTTTCCTCGACGAGGGCTCGGCTGCCGGGGACCTTTTCCTCGACGAGGCCTCGGCTGCCGGGGACCTTTTCCTCGACGAGGCCTCGGCTGCCGGGGACCTTTTCCTCGACGAGGCCTCGGCTGCCGGGGACCTTTTCCTCGACGAGGGCTCGGCTGCCGAAGAAAAACTTTCAAAGAAGGCTCGGCTGCCGGGGACCTTTTCCTCGACGAGGGCTCGGCTGCCGTGGACCTTTTCCTCGACGAGGGCTCGGCTGCCGGGGACCTTTTCCTCGACGAGGGCTCGGCTGCCGGGGACCTTTTCCTCGACGAGGGCTCGGCTGCCGAAGAAAAAATTTTCGATGAGTGCTCGGCTGCCGAAGAAAAACTTTCGAAGAAGGCTCGGCTGCCGGGGACCTTTTCCTCGACGAGGGCTCGGCTGCCGGGGACCTTTTCCTCGATGAGGGCTCGGCTGCCGGGGACCTTTTCCTCGACGAGGGCTCGGCTGCCGGGGACCTTTTCCTCGATGAGGGCTCGGCTGCCGGGGACCTTTTCCTCGACGAGGGCTCGGCTGCCGAAGAAAAAATTTTCGATGAGTGCTCGGCTGCCGAAGAAAAACTTTCGAAGAAGGCTCGGCTGCCGGGGACCTTTTCCTCGACGAGGGCTCGGCTGCCGGGGACCTTTTCCTCGACGAGGGCTCGGCTGCCGGGGACCTATTCCTCGACGAGGGCTCGGCTGCCGGGGACCTTTTCCTCGACGAGGGCTCGGCTGCCGGGGACCTTTTCCTCGACGAGGCCTCGGCTGCCGGGGACCTTTTCCTCGACGAGGGCTCGGCTGCCGGGGACCTTTTCCTCGACGAGGCCTCGGCTGCCGGGGACCTTTTCCTCGACGAGGCCTCGGCTGCCGGGGACCTTTTCCTCGACGAGGCCTCGGCTGCCGGGGACCTTTTCCTCGACGAGGGCTCGGCTGCCGAAGAAAAAATTTTCGATGAGTGCTCGGCTGCCGAAGAAAAACTTTCGAAGAAGGCTCGGCTGCCGGGGACCTTTTCCTCGACGAGGGCTCGGCTGCCGGGGACCTTTTCCTCGACGAGGGCTCGGCTGCCGGGGACCTTTTCCTCGTCGAGGGCTCGGCTGCCGGGGAACTTTTCCTCGACGAGGGCTCGGCTGCCCGGGACCTTTTCCTCGACGAGGGCTCGGCTGCCGGGGACCTTTTCCTCGACGAGGGCTCGGCTGCCGGGGACCTTTTTCTCGACGAGGGCTCGGCTGCCGGGGACCTTTTCCTCGACGAGGGCTCGGCTGCCGAAGAAAAAATTTTTGATGAGTGCTCGGCTGCCGAAGAAAAACTTTCGAAGAAGGCTCGGCTGCCGGGGACCTTTTCCTCGACGAGGGCTCGGTTGCCGAAGAAAACTTTTTGATGAGTGCTCGGCTGCCGAAGAAAAACTTTCGAAGAACGCTCGGCTGCCGAAGAAAAACTTTCGAAGAAGGCTCGGCTGCCGGGGACCTTTTCCTCGACAAGGGCTCGGCTGCCGGGGACCTTTTCCTCGACGAGGGCTCAGCTGCCGGGGACCTTTTCCTCGACGAGGGCTCGGCTGCCGGGGACCTTTTCCTCGACGAGGGCTCGGCTGCCGGGGACCTTTTCCTCGACGAGGCCTCGGCTGCCGGGGACCTTTTCCTCGACGAGGGCTCGGCTGCCGGGGACCTTTTCCTCGACGAGGCCTCGGCTGCCGAGGACCTTTTCCTCGACGAGGGCTCGGCTGCCGGGGACCTTTTCCTCGACGAGGGCTCGGCTGCCGAAGAAAAAATTTTCGATGAGTGCTCGGCTGCCGAAGAAAAACTTTCAAAGAAGGCTCGGCTGCCGGGGACCTTTTCCTCGACGAGGGCTCGGCTGCCGGGGACCTTTTCCTCGACGAGGGCTCGGCTGCCGGGGACCTTTTCCTCGACGAGGGCTCGGCTGCCGAAGAAAAAATTTTCGATGAGTGCTCGGCTGCCGAAGAAAAACTTTCGAAGAAGGCTCGGCTGCCGGGGACCTTTTCCTCGACGCGGGGCTCGGCTGCCGGGGACCTTTTCCTCGACGAGGGCTCGGCTGCCGGGGACCTTTTCCTCGACGAGGCCTCGGCTGCCGGGGACCTTTTCCTCGACGAGGCCTCGGCTGCCGGGGACCTTTTCCTCGACGAGGGCTCGGCTGCCGGGGACCTTTTCCTCGACGAGGGCTCGGCTGCCGAAGAAAAAATTTTCGATGAGTGCTCGGCTGCCGAAGAAAAACTTTCGAAGAAGGCTTGGCTGCCGGGGACCTTTTCCTCGACGAGGGCTCGGCTGCCGGGGACCTTTTCCTCGACGAGGGCTCGGCTGCCGGGGACCTTTTCCTCGACGAGGGCTCGGCTGCCGGGGACCTTTTCCTCGACGAGGCCTCGGCTGCCGGGGACCTTTTCCTCGACGAGGCCTCGGCTGCCGGGGACCTTTTCCTCGACGAGGCCTCGGCTGCCGAAGAAAAACTTTCAAAGAAGGCTCGGCTGCCGGGGACCTTTTCCTCGACGAGGGCTCGGCTGCCGTGGACCTTTTCCTCGACGAGGGCTCGGCTGCCGGGGACCTTTTCCTCGACGAGGGCTCGGCTGCCGGGGACCTTTTCCTCGACGAGGGCTCGGCTGCCGAAGAAAAAATTTTCGATGAGTGCTCGGCTGCCGAAGAAAAACTTTCGAAGAAGGCTCGGCTGCCGGGGACCTTTTCCTCGACGAGGGCTCGGCTGCCGGGGACCTTTTCCTCGATGAGGGCTCGGCTGCCGGGGACCTTTTCCTCGACGAGGGCTCGGCTGCCGGGGACCTTTTACTCGATGAGGGCTCGGCTGCCGGGGACCTTTTCCTCGACGAGGGCTCGGCTGCCGAAGAAAAAATTTTCGATGAGTGCTCGGCTGCCGAAGAAAAACTTTCGAAGAAGGCTCGGCTGCCGGGGACCTTTTCCTCGACGAGGGCTCGGCTGCCGGGGACCTTTTCCTCGACGAGGGCTCGGCTGCCGGGGACCTATTCCTCGACGAGGGCTCGGCTGCCGGGGACCTTTTCCTCGATGAGGGCTCGGCTGCCGGGGACCTTTTCCTCGACGAGGCCTCGGCTGCCGGGGACCTTTTCCTCGACGAGGGCTCGGCTGCCGGGGACCTTTTCCTCGACGAGGCCTCGGCTGCCGGGGACCTTTTCCTCGACGAGGCCTCGGCTGCCGGGGACCTTTTCCTCGACGAGGCCTCGGCTGCCGGGGACCTTTTCCTCGACGAGGGCTCGGCTGCCGAAGAAAAAATTTTCGATGAGTGCTCGGCTGCCGAAGAAAAACTTTCGAAGAAGGCTCGGCTGCCGGGGACCTTTTCCTCGACGAGGGCTCGGCTGCCGGGGACCTTTTCCTCGACGAGGGCTCGGCTGCCGGGGACCTTTTCCTCGTCGAGGGCTCGGCTGCCGGGGAACTTTTCCTCGACGAGGGCTCGGCTGCCGGGGACCTTTTCCTCGACGAGGGCTCGGCTGCCGGGGACCTTTTCCTCGACGAGGGCTCGGCTGCCGGGGACCTTTTTCTCGACGAGGGCTCGGCTGCCGGGGACCTTTTCCTCGACGAGGGCTCGGCTGCCGAAGAAAAAATTTTTGATGAGTGCTCGGCTGCCGAAGAAAAACTTTCGAAGAAGGCTCGGCTGCCGGGGACCTTTTCCTCGACGAGGGCTCGGCTGCCGGGGACCTTTTCCTCGACGAGGGCTCGGCTGCCGAAGAAAACTTTTTGATGAGTGCTCGGCTGCCGAAGAAAAACTTTCGAAGAACGCTCGGCTGCCGAAGAAAAACTTTCGAAGAAGGCTCGGCTGCCGGGGACCTTTTCCTCGACGAGGGCTCGGCTGCCGGGGACCTTTTCCTCGACGAGGGCTCAGCTGCCGGGGACCTTTTCCTCGACGAGGGCTCGGCTGCCGGGGACCTTTTCCTCGACGAGGGCTCGGCTGCCGGGGACCTTTTCCTCGACGAGGCCTCGGCTGCCGGGGACCTTTTCCTCGACGAGGGCTCGGCTGCCGGGGACCTTTTCCTCGACGAGGCCTCGGCTGCCGAGGACCTTTTCCTCGACGAGGGCTCGGCTGCCGGGGACCTTTTCCTCGACGAGGGCTCGGCTGCCGAAGAAAAAATTTTCGATGAGTGCTCGGCTGCCGAAGAAAAACTTTCAAAGAAGGCTCGGCTGCCGGGGACCTTTTCCTCGACGCGGGCTCGGCTGCCGGGGACCTTTTCCTCGACGAGGGCTCGGCTGCCGGGGACCTTTTCCTCGACGAGGGCTCGGCTGCCGGGGACCTTTTCCTCGACGAGGCCTCGGCTGCCGGGGACCTTTTCCTCGACGAGGCCTCGGCTGCCGGGGACCTTTTCCTCGATGAGGCCTCGGCTGCCGGGGACCTTTTCCTCGACGAGGGCTCGGCTGCCGGGGACCTTTTCCTCGACGAGGGCTCGGCTGCCGAAGAAAAAATTTTCGATGAGTGCTCGGCTGCCGAAGAAAAACTTTCGAAGAAGGCTTGGCTGCCGGGGACCTTTTCCTCGACGAGGGCTCGGCTGCCGGGGACCTTTTCCTCGACGAGGGCTCGGCTGCCGGGGACCTTTTCCTCGACGAGGGCTCGGCTGCCGGGGACCTTTTCCTCGACGAGGCCTCGGCTGCCGGGGACCTTTTCCTCGACGAGGCCTCGGCTGCCGGGGACCTTTTCCTCGACGAGGCCTCGGCTGCCGGGGACCTTTTCCTCGACGAGGGCTCGGCTGCCGAAGAAAAACTTTCAAAGAAGGCTCGGCTGCCGGGGACCTTTTCCTCGACGAGGGCTCGGCTGCCGTGGACCTTTTCCTCGACGAGGGCTCGGCTGCCGGGGACCTTTTCCTCGACGAGGGCTCGGCTGCCGGGGACCTTTTCCTCGACGAGGGCTCGGCTGCCGAAGAAAAAATTTTCGATGAGTGCTCGGCTGCCGAAGAAAAACTTTCGAAGAAGGCTCGGCTGCCGGGGACCTTTTCCTCGACGAGGGCTCGGCTGCCGGGGACCTTTTCCTCGATGAGGGCTCGGCTGCCGGGGACCTTTTCCTCGACGAGGGCTCGGCTGCCGGGGACCTTTTCCTCGATGAGGGCTCGGCTGCCGGGGACCTTTTCCTCGACGAGGGCTCGGCTGCCGAAGAAAAAATTTTCGATGAGTGCTCGGCTGCCGAAGAAAAACTTTCGAAGAAGGCTCGGCTGCCGGGGACCTTTTCCTCGACGAGGGCTCGGCTGCCGGGGACCTTTTCCTCGACGAGGGCTCGGCTGCCGGGGACCTATTCCTCGACGAGGGCTCGGCTGCCGGGGACCTTTTCCTCGACGAGGGCTCGGCTGCCGGGGACCTTTTCCTCGACGAGGCCTCGGCTGCCGGGGACCTTTTCCTCGACGAGGGCTCGGCTGCCGGGGACCTTTTCCTCGACGAGGCCTCGGCTGCCGGGGACCTTTTCCTCGACGAGGCCTCGGCTGCCGGGGACCTTTTCCTCGACGAGGCCTCGGCTGCCGGGGACCTTTTCCTCGACGAGGGCTCGGCTGCCGAAGAAAAAATTTTCGATGAGTGCTCGGCTGCCGAAGAAAAACTTTCGAAGAAGGCTCGGCTGCCGGGGACCTTTTCCTCGACGAGGGCTCGGCTGCCGGGGACCTTTTCCTCGACGAGGGCTCGGCTGCCGGGGACCTTTTCCTCGTCGAGGGCTCGGCTGCCGGGGAACTTTTCCTCGACGAGGGCTCGGCTGCCGGGGACCTTTTCCTCGACGAGGGCTCGGCTGCCGGGGACCTTTTCCTCGACGAGGGCTCGGCTGCCGGGGACCTTTTTCTCGACGAGGGCTCGGCTGCCGGGGACCTTTTCCTCGACGAGGGCTCGGCTGCCGAAGAAAAAATTTTTGATGAGTGCTCGGCTGCCGAAGAAAAACTTTCGAAGAAGGCTCGGCTGCCGGGGACCTTTTCCTCGACGAGGGCTCGGCTGCCGGGGACCTTTTCCTCGACGAGGGTTCGGCTGCCGAAGAAAACTTTTTGATGAGTGCTCGGCTGCCGAAGAAAAACTTTCGAAGAACGCTCGGCTGCCGAAGAAAAACTTTCGAAGAAGGCTCGGCTGCCGGGGACCTTTTCCTCGACGAGGGCTCGGCTGCCGGGGACCTTTTCCTCGACGAGGGCTCAGCTGCCGGGGACCTTTTCCTCGACGAGGGCTCGGCTGCCGGGGACCTTTTCCTCGACGAGGGCTCGGCTGCCGGGGACCTTTTCCTCGACGAGGCCTCGGCTGCCGGGGACCTTTTCCTCGACGAGGGCTCGGCTGCCGGGGACCTTTTCCTCGACGAGGCCTCGGCTGCCGAGGACCTTTTCCTCGACGAGGGCTCGGCTGCCGGGGACCTTTTCCTCGACGAGGGCTCGGCTGCCGAAGAAAAAATTTTCGATGAGTGCTCGGCTGCCGAAGAAAAACTTTCAAAGAAGGCTCGGCTGCCGGGGACCTTTTCCTCGACGAGGGCTCGGCTGCCGGGGACCTTTTCCTCGACGAGGGCTCGGCTGCCGGGGACCTTTTCCTCGACGAGGGCTCGGCTGCCGAAGAAAAAATTTTCGATGAGTGCTCGGCTGCCGAAGAAAAACTTTCGAAGAAGGCTCGGCTGCCGGGGACCTTTTCCTCGACGAGGGCTCGGCTGCCGGGGACCTTTTCCTCGACGAGGGCTCGGCTGCCGGGGACCTTTTCCTCGACGAGGGCTCGGCTGCCGAAGAAAAAATTTTTGATGAGTGCTCGGCTGCCGAAGAAAAACTTTCGAAGAAGGCTCGGCTGCCGGGGACCTTTTCCTCGACGAGGGCTCGGCTGCCGGGGACCTTTTCCTCGACGAGGGCTCGGCTGCCGAAGAAAACTTTTTGATGAGTGCTCGGCTGCCGAAGAAAAACTTTCGAAGAACGCTCGGCTGCCGAAGAAAAACTTTCGAAGAAGGCTCGGCTGCCGGGGACCTTTTCCTCGACGAGGGCTCGGCTGCCGGGGACCTTTTCCTCGACGAGGGCTCAGCTGCCGGGGACCTTTTCCTCGACGAGGGCTCGGCTGCCGGGGACCTTTTCCTCGACGAGGGCTCGGCTGCCGGGGACCTTTTCCTCGACGAGGCCTCGGCTGCCGGGGACCTTTTCCTCGACGAGGGCTCGGCTGCCGGGGACCTTTTCCTCGACGAGGCCTCGGCTGCCGGGGACCTTTTCCTCGACGAGGGCTCGGCTGCCGGGGACCTTTTCCTCGACGAGGGCTCGGCTGCCGAAGAAAAAATTTTCGATGAGTGCTCGGCTGCCGAAGAAAAACTTTCAAAGAAGGCTCGGCTGCCGGGGACCTTTTCCTCGACGCGGGCTCGGCTGCCGGGGACCTTTTCCTCGACGAGGGCTCGGCTGCCGGGGACCTTTTCCTCGACGAGGCCTCGGCTGCCGGGGACCTTTTCCTCGACGAGGCCTCGGCTGCCGGGGACCTTTTCCTCGACGAGGGCCTCGGCTGCCGGGGACCTTTTCCTCGATGAGGCCTCGGCTGCCGGGGACCTTTTCCTCGACGAGGGCTCGGCTGCCGGGGACCTTTTCCTCGACGAGGGCTCGGCTGCCGAAGAAAAAATTTTCGATGAGTGCTCGGCTGCCGAAGAAAAACTTTCGAAGAAGGCTTGGCTGCCGGGGACCTTTTCCTCGACGAGGGCTCGGCTGCCGGGGACCTTTTCCTCGACGAGGGCTCGGCTGCCGGGGACCTTTTCCTCGACGAGGGCTCGGCTGCCGGGGACCTTTTCCTCGACGAGGCCTCGGCTGCCGGGGACCTTTTCCTCGACGAGGCCTCGGCTGCCGGGGACCTTTTCCTCGACGGGCCTCGGCTGCCGGGGACCTTTTCCTCGACGAGGGCTCGGCTGCCGAAGAAAAACTTTCAAAGAAGGCTCGGCTGCCGGGGACCTTTTCCTCGACGAGGGCTCGGCTGCCGTGGACCTTTTCCTCGACGAGGGCTCGGCTGCCGGGGACCTTTTCCTCGACGAGGGCTCGGCTGCCGGGGACCTTTTCCTCGACGAGGGCTCGGCTGCCGAAGAAAAAATTTTCGATGAGTGCTCGGCTGCCGAAGAAAAACTTTCGAAGAAGGCTCGGCTGCCGGGGACCTTTTCCTCGACGAGGGCTCGGCTGCCGGGGACCTTTTCCTCGATGAGGGCTCGGCTGCCGGGGACCTTTTCCTCGACGAGGGCTCGGCTGCCGGGGACCTTTTCCTCGATGAGGGCTCGGCTGCCGGGGACCTTTTCCTCGACGAGGGCTCGGCTGCCGAAGAAAAAATTTTCGATGAGTGCTCGGCTGCCGAAGAAAAACTTTCGAAGAAGGCTCGGCTGCCGGGGACCTTTTCCTCGACGAGGGCTCGGCTGCCGGGGACCTTTTCCTCGACGAGGGCTCGGCTGCCGGGGACCTATTCCTCGACGAGGGCTCGGCTGCCGGGGACCTTTTCCTCGACGAGGGCTCGGCTGCCGGGGACCTTTTCCTCGACGAGGCCTCGGCTGCCGGGGACCTTTTCCTCGACGAGGGCTCGGCTGCCGGGGACCTTTTCCTCGACGAGGCCTCGGCTGCCGGGGACCTTTTCCTCGACGAGGCCTCGGCTGCCGGGGACCTTTTCCTCGACGAGGCCTCGGCTGCCGGGGACCTTTTCCTCGACGAGGGCTCGGCTGCCGAAGAAAAAATTTTCGATGAGTGCTCGGCTGCCGAAGAAAAACTTTCGAAGAAGGCTCGGCTGCCGGGGACCTTTTCCTCGACGAGGGCTCGGCTGCCGGGGACCTTTTCCTCGACGAGGGCTCGGCTGCCGGGGACCTTTTCCTCGTCGAGGGCTCGGCTGCCGGGGAACTTTTCCTCGACGAGGGCTCGGCTGCCGGGGACCTTTTCCTCGACGAGGGCTCGGCTGCCGGGGACCTTTTCCTCGACGAGGGCTCGGCTGCCGGGGACCTTTTTCTCGACGAGGGCTCGGCTGCCGGGGAGCTTTTCCTCGACGAGGGCTCGGCTGCCGAAGAAAAAATTTTTGATGAGTGCTCGGCTGCCGAAGAAAAACTTTCGAAGAAGGCTCGGCTGCCGGGGACCTTTTCCTCGACGAGGGCTCGGCTGCCGGGGACCTTTTCCTCGACGAGGGCTCGGCTGCCGAAGAAAACTTTTTGATGAGTGCTCGGCTGCCGAAGAAAAACTTTCGAAGAACGCTCGGCTGCCGAAGAAAAACTTTCGAAGAAGGCTCGGCTGCCGGGGACCTTTTCCTCGACGAGGGCTCGGCTGCCGGGGACCTTTTCCTCGACGAGGGCTCAGCTGCCGGGGACCTTTTCCTCGACGAGGGCTCGGCTGCCGGGGACCTTTTCCTCGACGAGGGCTCGGCTGCCGGGGACCTTTTCCTCGACGAGGCCTCGGCTGCCGGGGACCTTTTCCTCGACGAGGGCTCGGCTGCCGGGGACCTTTTCCTCGACGAGGCCTCGGCTGCCGAGGACCTTTTCCTCGACGAGGGCTCGGCTGCCGGGGACCTTTTCCTCGACGAGGGCTCGGCTGCCGAAGAAAAAATTTTCGATGAGTGCTCGGCTGCCGAAGAAAAACTTTCAAAGAAGGCTCGGCTGCCGGGGACCTTTTCCTCGACGAGGGCTCGGCTGCCGGGGACCTTTTCCTCGACGAGGGCTCGGCTGCCGGGGACCTTTTCCTCGACGAGGGCTCGGCTGCCGAAGAAAAAATTTTCGATGAGTGCTCGGCTGCCGAAGAAAAACTTTCGAAGAAGGCTCGGCTGCCGGGGACCTTTTCCTCGACGCGGGCTCGGCTGCCGGGGACCTTTTCCTCGACGAGGGCTCGGCTGCCGGGGACCTTTTCCTCGACGAGGGCTCGGCTGCCGGGGACCTTTTCCTCGACGAGGCCTCGGCTGCCGGGGACCTTTTCCTCGACGAGGCCTCGGCTGCCGGGGACCTTTTCCTCGACGAGGCCTCGGCTGCCGGGGACCTTTTCCTCGACGAGGGCTCGGCTGCCGAAGAAAAACTTTCAAAGAAGGCTCGGCTGCCGGGGACCTTTTCCTCGACGAGGGCTCGGCTGCCGTGGACCTTTTCCTCGACGAGGGCTCGGCTGCCGGGGACCTTTTCCTCGACGAGGGCTCGGCTGCCGGGGACCTTTTCCTCGACGAGGGCTCGGCTGCCGAAGAAAAAATTTTCGATGAGTGCTCGGCTGCCGAAGAAAAACTTTCGAAGAAGGCTCGGCTGCCGGGGACCTTTTCCTCGACGAGGGCTCGGCTGCCGGGGACCTTTTCCTCGATGAGGGCTCGGCTGCCGGGGACCTTTTCCTCGACGAGGGCTCGGCTGCGGGGACCTTTTCCTCGATGAGGGCTCGGCTGCCGGGGACCTTTTCCTCGACGAGGGCTCGGCTGCCGAAGAAAAAATTTTCGATGAGTGCTCGGCTGCCGAAGAAAAACTTTCGAAGAAGGCTCGGCTGCCGGGGACCTTTTCCTCGACGAGGGCTCGGCTGCCGGGGACCTTTTCCTCGACGAGGGCTCGGCTGCCGGGGACCTATTCCTCGACGAGGGCTCGGCTGCCGGGGACCTTTTCCTCGACGAGGGCTCGGCTGCCGGGGACCTTTTCCTCGACGAGGCCTCGGCTGCCGGGGACCTTTTCCTCGACGAGGGCTCGGCTGCCGGGGACCTTTTCCTCGACGAGGCCTCGGCTGCCGGGGACCTTTTCCTCGACGAGGCCTCGGCTGCCGGGGACCTTTTCCTCGACGAGGGCTCGGCTGCCGAAGAAAAAATTTTCGATGAGTGCTCGGCTGCCGAAGAAAAACTTTCGAAGAAGGCTCGGCTGCCGGGGACCTTTTCCTCGACGAGGGCTCGGCTGCCGGGGACCTTTTCCTCGACGAGGGCTCGGCTGCCGGGGACCTTTTCCTCGTCGAGGGCTCGGCTGCCGGGGAACTTTTCCTCGACGAGGGCTCGGCTGCCGGGGACCTTTTCCTCGACGAGGGCTCGGCTGCCGGGGACCTTTTCCTCGACGAGGGCTCGGCTGCCGTGGACCTTTTTCTCGACGAGGGCTCGGCTGCCGGGGACCTTTTCCTCGACGAGGGCTCGGCTGCCGAAGAAAAAATTTTTGATGAGTGCTCGGCTGCCGAAGAAAAACTTTCGAAGAAGGCTCGGCTGCCGGGGACCTTTTCCTCGACGAGGGCTCGGCTGCCGGGGACCTTTTCCTCGACGAGGGCTCGGCTGCCGAAGAAAACTTTTTGATGAGTGCTCGGCTGCCGAAGAAAAACTTTCGAAGAACGCTCGGCTGCCGAAGAAAAACTTTCGAAGAAGGCTCGGCTGCCGGGGACCTTTTCCTCGACGAGGGCTCGGCTGCCGGGGACCTTTTCCTCGACGAGGGCTCAGCTGCCGGGGACCTTTTCCTCGACGAGGGCTCGGCTGCCGGGGACCTTTTCCTCGACGAGGCCTCGGCTGCCGGGGACCTTTTCCTCGACGAGGCCTCGGCTGCCGGGGACCTTTTCCTCGACGAGGGCTCGGCTGCCGGGGACCTTTTCCTCGACGAGGGCTCGGCTGCCGGGGACCTTTTCCTCGACGAGGGCTCGGCTGCCGAAGAAAAAATTTTCGATGAGTGCTCGGCTGCCGAAGAAAAACTTTCAAAGAAGGCTCGGCTGCCGGGGACCTTTTCCTCGACGAGGGCTCGGCTGCCGGGGACCTTTTCCTCGACGAGGGCTCGGCTGCCGGGGACCTTTTCCTCGACGAGGGCTCGGCTGCCGAAGAAAAAATTTTCGATGAGTGCTCGGCTGCCGAAGAAAAACTTTCAAAGAAGGCTCGGCTGCCGGGGACCTTTTCCTTGACGAGGGCTCGGCTGCCGGGGACCTTTTCCTCGACGAGGGCTCGGCTGCCGGGGACCTTTTCCTCGACGAGGGCTCGGCTGCCGAAGAAAAAATTTTCGATGAGTGCTCGGCTGCCGAAGAAAAACTTTCGAAGAAGGCTCGGCTGCCGGGGACCTTTTCCTCGACGCGGGCTCGGCTGCCGGGGACCTTTTCCTCGACGAGGGCTCGGCTGCCGGGGACCTTTTCCTCGACGAGGGCTCGGCTGCCGGGGACCTTTTCCTCGACGAGGCCTCGGCTGCCGGGGACCTTTTCCTCGACGAGGCCTCGGCTGCCGGGGACCTTTTCCTCGATGAGGCCTCGGCTGCCGGGGACCTTTTCCTCGACGAGGGCTCGGCTGCCGGGGACCTTTTCCTCGACGAGGCCTCGGCTGCCGAAGAAAAACTTTCAAAGAAGGCTCGGCTGCCGGGGACCTTTTCCTCGACGAGGGCTCGGCTGCCGTGGACCTTTTCCTCGACGAGGGCTCGGCTGCCGGGGACCTTTTCCTCGACGAGGGCTCGGCTGCCGGGGACCTTTTCCTCGACGAGGGCTCGGCTGCCGAAGAAAAAATTTTCGATGAGTGCTCGGCTGCCGAAGAAAAACTTTCGAAGAAGGCTTGGCTGCCGGGGACCTTTTCCTCGACGAGGGCTCGGCTGCCGGGGACCTTTTCCTCGACGAGGGCTCGGCTGCCGGGGACCTTTTCCTCGACGAGGGCTCGGCTGCCGAAGAAAAAATTTTCGATGAGTGCTCGGCTGCCGAAGAAAAACTTTCGAAGAAGGCTCGGCTGCCGGGTACCTTTTCCTCGACGAGGGCTCGGCTGCCGGGGACCTTTTCCTCGACGAGGGCTCGGCTGCCGGGGACCTTTTCCTCGACGAGGGCTCGGCTGCCGGGGACCTTTTCCTCGACGAGGGCTCGGCTGCCGAAGAAAAACTTTCGAAGAAGGCTCGGCTGCCGGGGACCTTTTCCTCGACGAGGGCTCGGCTGCCGGGGACCTTTTCCTCGACGAGGGCTCGGCTGCCGGGGACCTTTTCCTCGACGAGGGCTCGGCTGCCGAAGAAAAAATTTTTGATGAGTGCTCGGCTGCCGAAGAAAAACTTTCGAAGAAGGCTCGGCTGCCGGGGACCTTTTCCTCGACGAGGGCTCGGCTGCCGGGGACCTTTTCCTCGACGAGGGCTCGGCTGCCGAAGAAAAGTTTTCGATGAGTGCTCGGCTGCCGAAGAAAAACTTTCGAAGAAGGCTTGGCTGCCGAAGAAAAACTTTCGAAGAAGGCTCGGCTGCCGGGGACCTTTTCCTCGACGAGGGCTCGGCTGCCGGGGACCTTTTCCTCGACGAGGGCTCGGCTGCCGGGGACCTTTTCCTCGACGAGGCCTCGGCTGCCGGGGACCTTTTCCTCGACGAGGGCTCGGCTGCCGAAGAAAAAATTTTCGATGAGTGCTCGGCTGCCGAAGAAAAACTTTCGAAGAAGGCTCGGCTGCCGGGGACCTTTTCCTCGACGAGGGCTCGGCTGCCGGGGACCTTTTCCTCGACGAGGGCTCGGCTGCCGGGGACCTTTTCCTCGTCGAGGGCTCGGCTGCCGGGGAACTTTTCCTCGACGAGGGCTCGGCTGCCGGGGACCTTTTCCTCGACGAGGGCTCGGCTGCCGGGGACCTTTTCCTCGACGAGGGCTCGGCTGCCGGGGACCTTTTTCTCGACGAGGGCTCGGCTGCCGGGGACCTTTTCCTCGACGAGGGCTCGGCTGCCGAAGAAAAAATTTTTGATGAGTGCTCGGCTGCCGAAGAAAAACTTTCGAAGAAGGCTCGGCTGCCGGGGACCTTTTCCTCGACGAGGGCTCGGCTGCCGGGGACCTTTTCCTCGACGAGGGCTCGGCTGCCGAAGAAAACTTTTTGATGAGTGCTCGGCTGCCGAAGAAAAACTTTCGAAGAACGCTCGGCTGCCGAAGAAAAACTTTCGAAGAAGGCTCGGCTGCCGGGGACCTTTTCCTCGACGAGGGCTCGGCTGCCGGGGACCTTTTCCTCGACGAGGGCTCAGCTGCCGGGGACCTTTTCCTCGACGAGGGCTCGGCTGCCGGGGACCTTTTCCTCGACGAGGGCTCGGCTGCCGGGGACCTTTTCCTCGACGAGGCCTCGGCTGCCGGGGACCTTTTCCTCGACGAGGGCTCGGCTGCCGGGGACCTTTTCCTCGACGAGGGCTCGGCTGCCGGGGACCTTTTCCTCGACGAGGGCTCGGCTGCCGAAGAAAAAATTTTCGATGAGTGCTCGGCTGCCGAAGAAAAACTTTCAAAGAAGGCTCGGCTGCCGGGGACCTTTTCCTCGACGAGGGCTCGGCTGCCGGGGACCTTTTCCTCGACGAGGGCTCGGCTGCCGGGGACCTTTTCCTCGACGAGGGCTCGGCTGCCGAAGAAAAAATTTTCGATGAGTGCTCGGCTGCCGAAGAAAAACTTTCGAAGAAGGCTCGGCTGCCGGGGACCTTTTCCTCGACGAGGGCTCGGCTGCCGGGGACCTTTTCCTCGACGAGGGCTCGGCTGCCGGGGACCTTTTCCTCGACGAGGGCTCGGCTGCCGGGGACCTTTTCCTCGACGAGGCCTCGGCTGCCGGGGACCTTTTCCTCGACGAGGGCTCGGCTGCCGGGGACCTTTTTCTCGTCGAGGGCTCGGCTGCCGGGGAACTTTTCCTCGACGAGGGCTCGGCTGCCGGGGACCTTTTCCTCGACGAGGCCTCGGCTGCCGGGGACCTTTTCCTCGACGAGGGCTCGGCTGCCGGGGACCTTTTCCTCGACGAGGCCTCGGCTGCCGGGGACCTTTTCCTCGACGAGGCCTCGGCTGCCGGGGACCTTTTCCTCGACGAGGCCTCGGCTGCCGGGGACCTTTTCCTCGACGAGGGCTCGGCTGCCGAAGAAAAAATTTTCGATGAGTGCTCGGCTGCCGAAGAAAAACTTTCGAAGAAGGCTCGGCTGCCGGGGACCTTTTCCTCGACGAGGGCTCGGCTGCCGGGGACCTTTTCCTCGACGAGGGCTCGGCTGCCGGGGACCTTTTCCTCGACGAGGGCTCGGCTGCCGGGGACCTTTTCCTCGACGAGGGCTCGGCTGCCGGGGACCTTTTCCTCGACGAGGCCTCGGCTGCCGGGGACCTTTTCCTCGACGAGGCCTCGGCTGCCGGGGACCTTTTCCTCGACGAGGGCTCGGCTGCCGGGGACCTTTTCCTCGACGAGGCCTCGGCTGCCGAGGACCTTTTCCTCGACGAGGGCTCGGCTGCCGGGGACCTTTTCCTCGACGAGGGCTCGGCTGCCGAAGAAAAAATTTTCGATGAGTGCTCGGCTGCCGAAGAAAAACTTTCAAAGAAGGCTCGGCTGCCGGGGACCTTTTCCTCGACGAGGGCTCGGCTGCCGGGGACCTTTTCCTCGACGAGGGCTCGGCTGCCGAAGAAAAAATTTTCGATGAGTGCTCGGCTGCCGAAGAAAAACTTTCGAAGAAGGCTCGGCTGCCGGGGACCTTTTCCTCGACGAGGGCTCGGCTGCCGGGGACCTTTTCCTCGACGAGGGCTCGGCTGTCGGGGACCTTTTCCTCGACGAGGCCTCGGCTGCCGAAGAAAACTTTTCGATGAGTGCTCGGCTGCCGATGAAAAACTTTCGAAGAAGGCTCGGCTGCCGGGGACCTTTTCCTGGACGAGGGCTCGGCTGCCGGGGACCTTTTCCTCGACGAGGGCTCGGCTGCCGGGGACCTTTTCCTCGACGAGGGCTCGGCTGCCGGGGACCTTTTCCTCGACGAGGCCTCGGCTGCCGGGGACCTTTTCCTCGACGAGGCCTCGGCTGCCGGGGACCTTTTCCTCGACGAGGCCTCGGCTGCCGGGGACCTTTTCCTCGACGAGGGCTCGGCTGCCGGGGACCTTTTCCTCGACGAGGGCTCGGCTGCCGAAGAAAAAATTTTCGATGAGTGCTCGGCTGCCGAAGAAAAACTTTCGAAGAAGGCTTGGGTGCCGGGGACCTTTTCCTCGACGAGGGCTCGGCTGCCGGGGACCTTTTCCTCGACGAGGGCTCGGCTGCCGAAGAAAAAATTTTCGATGAGTGCTCGGCTGCCGAAGAAAAACTTTCGAAGAAGGCTCGGCTGCCGGGGACCTTTTCCTCGACGAGGGCTCGGCTGCCGGGGACATTTTCCTCGACGAGGGCTCGGCTGCCGGGGACCTTTTCCTCGACGAGGGCTCGGCTGCCGGGGACCTTTTCCTCGACGAGGGCTCGGCTGCCGGGGACCTTTTCCTCGACGAGGGCTCGGCTGCCGAAGAAAAACTTTCGAAGAAGGCTTGGCTGCCGGGGACCTTTTCCTCGACGAGGGCTCGGCTGCCGGGGACCTTTTCCTCAACGAGGGCTCGGCTGCCGGGGACCTTTTCCTCGACGAGGGCTCGGCTGCCGGGGACCTTTTCCTCGACGAGGGCTCGGCTGCCGGGGGACCTTTTCCTCGACGAGGGCTCGGCTGCCGGGGACCTTTTCCTCGACGAGGGCTCGGCTGCCGGGGACCTTTTTCTCGACGAGGGCTCGGCTGCCGGGGACCTTTTCCTCGACGAGGGCTCGGCTGCCGAAGAAAAAATTTTTGATGAGTGCTCGGCTGCCGAAGAAAAACTTTCGAAGAAGGCTCGGCTGCCGGGGACCTTTTCCTCGACGAGGGCTCGGCTGCCGGGGACCTTTTCCTCGACGAGGGCTCGGCTGCCGAAGAAAACTTTTTGATGAGTGCTCGGCTGCCGAAGAAAAACTTTCGAAGAACGCTCGGCTGCCGAAGAAAAACTTTCGAAGAAGGCTCGGCTGCCGGGGACCTTTTCCTCGACGAGGGCTCGGCTGCCGGGGACCTTTTCCTCGACGAGGGCTCAGCTGCCGGGGACCTTTTCCTCGACGAGGGCTCGGCTGCCGGGGACCTTTTCCTCGACGAGGGCTCGGCTGCCGGGGACCTTTTCCTCGACGAGGCCTCGGCTGCCGGGGACCTTTTCCTCGACGAGGGCTCGGCTGCCGGGGACCTTTTCCTCGACGAGGGCTCGGCTGCCGGGGACCTTTTCCTCGACGAGGGCTCGGCTGCCGAAGAAAAAATTTTCGATGAGTGCTCGGCTGCCGAAGAAAAACTTTCAAAGAAGGCTCGGCTGCCGGGGACCTTTTCCTCGACGAGGGCTCGGCTGCCGGGGACCTTTTCCTCGACGAGGGCTCGGCTGCCGAAGAAAAAATTTTCGATGAGTGCTCGGCTGCCGAAGAAAAACTTTCGAAGAAGGCTCGGCTGCCGGGGACCTTTTCCTCGACGAGGGCTCGGCTGCCGGGGACCTTTTCCTCGACGAGGGCTCGGCTGCCGGGGACCTTTTCCTCGACGAGGGCTCGGCTGCCGGGGACCTTTTCCTCGACGAGGCCTCGGCTGCCGGGGACCTTTTCCTCGACGAGGGCTCGGCTGCCGGGGACCTTTTTCTCGTCGAGGGCTCGGCTGCCGGGGAACTTTTCCTCGACGAGGGCTCGGCTGCCGGGGACCTTTTCCTCGACGAGGCCTCGGCTGCCGGGGACCTTTTCCTCGACGAGGGCTCGGCTGCCGGGGACCTTTTCCTCGACGAGGCCTCGGCTGCCGGGGACCTTTTCCTCGACGAGGCCTCGGCTGCCGGGGACCTTTTCCTCGACGAGGCCTCGGCTGCCGGGGACCTTTTCCTCGACGAGGGCTCGGCTGCCGAAAAAAAATTTTCGATGAGTGCTCGGCTGCCGAAGAAAAACTTTCGAAGAAGGCTCGGCTGCCGGGGACCTTTTCCTCGACGAGGGCTCGGCTGCCGGGGACCTTTTCCTCGACGAGGGCTCGGCTGCCGGGGACCTTTTCCTCGACGAGGGCTCGGCTGCCGGGGACCTTTTCCTCGACGAGGGCTCGGCTGCCGGGGACCTTTTCCTCGACGAGGCCTCGGCTGCCGGGGACCTTTTCCTCGACGAGGCCTCGGCTGCCGGGGACCTTTTCCTCGACGAGGGCTCGGCTGCCGGGGACCTTTTCCTCGACGAGGCCTCGGCTGCCGAGGACCTTTTCCTCGACGAGGGCTCGGCTGCCGGGGACCTTTTCCTCGACGAGGGCTCGGCTGCCGAAGAAAAAATTTTCGATGAGTGCTCGGCTGCCGAAGAAAAACTTTCAAAGAAGGCTCGGCTGCCGGGGACCTTTTCCTCGACGAGGGCTCGGCTGCCGGGGACCTTTTCCTCGACGAGGGCTCGGCTGCCGAAGAAAAAATTTTCGATGAGTGCTCGGCTGCCGAAGAAAAACTTTCGAAGAAGGCTCGGCTGCCGGGGACCTTTTCCTCGACGAGGGCTCGGCTGCCGGGGACCTTTTCCTCGACGAGGGCTCGGCTGTCGGGGACCTTTTCCTCGACGAGGCCTCGGCTGCCGAAGAAAACTTTTCGATGAGTGCTCGGCTGCCGATGAAAAACTTTCGAAGAAGGCTCGGCTGCCGGGGACCTTTTCCTGGACGAGGGCTCGGCTGCCGGGGACCTTTTCCTCGACGAGGGCTCGGCTGCCGGGGACCTTTTCCTCGACGAGGGCTCGGCTGCCGGGGACCTTTTCCTCGACGAGGCCTCGGCTGCCGGGGACCTTTTCCTCGACGAGGCCTCGGCTGCCGGGGACCTTTTCCTCGACGAGGCCTCGGCTGCCGGGGACCTTTTCCTCGACGAGGGCTCGGCTGCCGGGGACCTTTTCCTCGACGAGGGCTCGGCTGCCGAAGAAAAAATTTTCGATGAGTGCTCGGCTGCCGAAGAAAAACTTTCGAAGAAGGCTTGGGTGCCGGGGACCTTTTCCTCGACGAGGGCTCGGCTGCCGGGGACCTTTTCCTCGACGAGGGCTCGGCTGCCGAAGAAAAAATTTTTGATGAGTGCTCGGCTGCCGAAGAAAAACTTTCGAAGAAGGCTCGGCTGCCGGGGACCTTTTCCTCGACGAGGGCTCGGCTGCCGGGGACCTTTTCCTCGACGAGGGCTCGGCTGCCGGGGACCATTTCCTCGACGAGGGCTCGGCTGCCGGGGACCTTTTCCTCGACGAGGGCTCGGATGCCGAAGAAAAAATTTTCGATGAGTGCTCGGCTGCCGAAGAAAAACTTTCGAAGAAGGCTCGGCTGCCGGGGACCTTTTCCTCGACGAGGGCTCGGCTGCCGGGGACCTTTTCCTCGACGAGGGCTCGGCTGCCGGGGACCTTTTCCTCGACGAGGGCTCGGCTGCCGGGGACCTTTTCTTCGACGAGGCCTCGGCTGCCGAGGACCTTTTCCTCGACGAGGGCTCGGCTGCCGGGGACCTTTTCCTCGACGAGGGCTCGGCTGCCGAAGAAAAAATTTTCGATGAGTGCTCGGCTGCCGAAGAAAAACTTTCAAAAAAGGCTCGGCTGCCGGGGACCTTTTCCTCGACGAGGGCTCGGCTGCCGGGGACCTTTTCCTCGACGAGGGCTCGGCTGCCGAAGAAAAAATTTTCGATGAGTGCTCGGCTGCCGAAGAAAAACTTTCGAAGAAGGCTCGGCTGCCGGGGACCTTTTCCTCGACGAGGGCTCGGCTGCCGGGGACCTTTTCCTCGACGAGGGCTCGGCTGTCGGGGACCTTTTCCTCGACGAGGCCTCGGCTGCCGAAGAAAACTTTTCGATGAGTGCTCGGCTGCCGATGAAAAACTTTCGAAGAAGGCTCGGCTGCCGGGGACCTTTTCCTCGACGAGGGCTCGGCTGCCGGGGACCTTTTCCTCGACGAGGGCTCGGCTGCCGGGGACCTTTTCCTCGACGAGGGCTCGGCTGCCGGGGACCTTTTCCTCGACGAGGGCTCGGCTGCCGGGGACCTTTTCCTCGACGAGGCCTCGGCTGCCGGGGACCTTTTCCTCGATGAGGCCTCGGCTGCCGGGGACCTTTTCCTCGACGAGGGCTCGGCTGCCGGGGACCTTTTCCTCGACGAGGGCTCGGCTGCCGAAGAAAAAATTTTCGATGAGTGCTCGGCTGCCGAAGAAAAACTTTCGAAGAAGGCTCGGCTGCCGGGGACCTTTTCCTCGACGAGGGCTCGGCTGCCGGGGACCTTTTCCTCGACGAGGGCTCGGCTGCCGGGGACCTTTTCCTCGACGAGGGCTCGGATGCCGAAGAAAATAATTTCGATGAGTGCTCGGCTGCCGAAGAAAAACTTTTGAAGAAGGCTCGGCTGCCGGGGACCTTTTCCTCGACGAGGGCTCGGCTGCCGGGGACCTTTTCCTCGACGAGGGCTCGGCTGCCGGGGACCTTTTCCTCGACGAGGGCTTGGCTGCCGAAGAAAAAATTTTCGACGAGGGCTCGGCTGCCGGGGACCTTTTCCTCGACGAGGGCTCGGCTGCCGGGGACCTTTTCCTCGACGAGGGCTCGGCTGCCGGGGACCTTTTCCTCGACGAGGCCTCGGCTGCCGGGGACCTTTTCCTCGACGAGGCCTCGGCTGCCGGGGACCTTTTCCTCGATGAGGCCTCGGCTGCCGGGGACCTTTTCCTCGACGAGGGCTCGGCTGCCGGGGACCTTTTCCTCGACGAGGGCTCGGCTGCCGAAGAAAAAATTTTCGATGAGTGCTCGGCTGCCGAAGAAAAACTTTCGAAGAAGGCTTGGCTGCCGGGGACCTTTTCCTCGACGAGGGCTCGGCTGCCGGGGACCTTTTCCTCGACGAGGGCTCGGCTGCCGGGGACCTTTTCCTCGACGAGGGCTCGGCTGCCGAAGAAAAAATTTTCGATGAGTGCTCGGCTGCCGAAGAAAAACTTTCGAAGAAGGCTCGGCTGCCGGGTACCTTTTCCTCGACGAGGGCTCGGCTGCCGGGGACCTTTTCCTCGACGAGGGCTCGGCTGCCGGGGACCTTTTCCTCGACGAGGGCTCGGCTGCCGGGGACCTTTTCCTCGACGAGGGCTCGGCTGCCGAAAAAAAACTTTCGAAGAAGGCTCGGCTGCCGGGGACCTTTTCCTCGACGAGGGCTCGGCTGCCGGGGACCTTTTCCTCGACGAGGGCTCGGCTGCCGGGGACCTTTTCCTCGACGAGGCCTCGGCTGCCGGGGACCTTTTCCTCGACGAGGGCTCGGCTGCCGAAGAAAAAATTTTTGATGAGTGCTCGGCTGCCGAAGAAAAACTTTCGAAGAAGGCTCGGCTGCCGGGGACCTTTTCCTCGACGAGGGCTCGGCTGCCGGGGACCTTTTCCTCGACGAGGGCTCGGCTGCCGAAGAAAAGTTTTCGATGAGTGCTCGGCTGCCGAAGAAAAACTTTCGAAGAAGGCTTGGCTGCCGAAGAAAAACTTTCGAAGAAGGCTCGGCTGCCGGGGACCTTTTCCTCGACGAGGGCTCGGCTGCCGGGGACCTTTTCCTCGACGAGGGCTCAGCTGCCGGGGACCTTTTCCTCGACGAGGGCTCGGCTGCCGGGGACCTTTTCCTCGACGAGGGCTCGGCTGCCGGGGACCTTTTCCTCGACGAGGCCTCGGCTGCCGGGGACCTTTTCCTCGACGAGGCCTCGGCTGCCGGGGACCTTTTCCTCGACGAGGCCTCGGCTGCCGAGGACCTTTTCCTCGACGAGGGCTCGGCTGCCGGGGACCTTTTCCTCGACGAGGGCTCGGCTGCCGAAGAAAAAATTTTCGATGAGTGCTCGGCTGCCGAAGAAAAACTTTCAAAGAAGGCTCGGGTGCCGGAGACCTTTTCCTCGACGAGGGCTCGGCTGCCGGGGACCTTTTCCTCGACGAGGGCTCGGCTGCCGAAGAAAAAATTTTCGATGAGTGCTCGGCTGCCGAAGAAAAACTTTCGAAGAAGGCTCGGCTGCCGGGGACCTTTTCCTCGACGAGGGCTCGGCTGCCGGGGACCTTTTCCTCGACGAGGGCTCGGCTGTCGGGGACCTTTTCCTCGACGAGGCCTCGGCTGCCGAAGAAAACTTTTCGATGAGTGCTCGGCTGCCGATGAAAAACTTTCGAAGAAGGCTCGGCTGCCGGGGACCTTTTCCTCGACGAGGGCTCGGCTGCCGGGGACCTTTTCCTCGACGAGGGCTCGGCTGCCGGGGACCTTTTCCTCGACGAGGCCTCGGCTGCCGGGGACCTTTTCCTCGACGAGGCCTCGGCTGCCGGGGACCTTTTCCTCGACGAGGCCTCGGCTGCCGGGGACCTTTTCCTCGACGAGGGCTCGGCTGCCGGGGACCTTTTCCTCGACGAGGGCTCGGCTGCCGAAGAAAAAATTTTCGATGAGTGCTCGGCTGCCGAAGAAAAACTTTCGAAGAAGGCTTGGGTGCCGGGGACCTTTTCCTCGACGAGGGCTCGGCTGCCGGGGACCTTTTCCTCGACGAGGGCTCGGCTGCCGAAGAAAAAATTTTCGATGAGTGCTCGGCTGCCGAAGAAAAACTTTCGAAGAAGGCTCGGCTGCCGGGGACCTTTTCCTCGACGAGGGCTCGGCTGCCGGGGACATTTTCCTCGACGAGGGCTCGGCTGCCGGGGACCTTTTCCTCGACGAGGGCTCGGCTGCCGGGGACCTTTTCCTCGACGAGGGCTCGGCTGCCGGGGACCTTTTCCTCGACGAGGGCTCGGCTGCCGAAGAAAAACTTTCGAAGAAGGCTTGGCTGCCGGGGACCTTTTCCTCGACGAGGGCTCGGCTGCCGGGGACCTTTTCCTCAACGAGGGCTCGGCTGCCGGGGACCTTTTCCTCGACGAGGGCTCGGCTGCCGGGGACCTTTTCCTCGACGAGGGCTCGGCTGCCGGGGACCTTTTCCTCGACGAGGGCTCGGCTGCAGGGGACCTTTTCCTCGACGAGGGCTCGGCTGCCGAAGAAAAAATTTTTGATGAGTGCTCGGCTGCCGAAGAAAAACTTTCGAAGAAGGCTCGGCTGCCGGGGACCTTTTCCTCGACGAGGGCTCGGCTGCCGGGGACCTTTTCCTCGACGAGGGCTCGGCTGCCGGGGACCTTTTCCTCGACGAGGGCTCGGCTGCCGGGGACCTTTTCCTCGACGAGGGCTCGGCTGCCGGGGACCTTTTCCTCGACGAGGGCTCGGCTGCCGGGGACCTTTTCCTCGACGAGGGCTCGGCTGCCGGGGACCTTTTCCTCGACGAGGCCTCGGCTGCCGGGGACCTTTTCCTCGATGAGGCCTCGGCTGCCGGGGACCTTTTCCTCGACGAGGGCTCGGCTGCCGGGGACCTTTTCCTCGACGAGGGCTCGGCTGCCGAAGAAAAAATTTTCGATGAGTGCTCGGCTGCCGAAGAAAAACTTTCGAAGAAGGCTCGGCTGCCGGGGACCTTTTCCTCGACGAGGGCTCGGCTGCCGGGGACCTTTTCCTCGACGAGGGCTCGGCTGCCGGGGACCTTTTCCTCGACGAGGGCTCGGATGCCGAAGAAAATAATTTCGATGAGTGCTCGGCTGCCGAAGAAAAACTTTTGAAGAAGGCTCGGCTGCCGGGGACCTTTTCCTCGACGAGGGCTCGGCTGCCGGGGACCTTTTCCTCGACGAGGGCTCGGCTGCCGAAGAAAAAATTTTCGATGAGTGCTCGGCTGCCGAAGAAAAACTTTCGAAGAAGGCTCGGCTGCCGGGGACCTTTTCCTCGACGAGGGCTCGGCTGCCGGGGACATTTTCCTCGACGAGGGCTCGGCTGCCGGGGACCTTTTCCTCGACGAGGGCTCGGCTGCCGGGGACCTTTTCCTCGACGAGGGCTCGGCTGCCGGGGACCTTTTCCTCGACGAGGGCTCGGCTGCCGAAGAAAAACTTTCGAAGAAGGCTTGGCTGCCGGGGACCTTTTCCTCGACGAGGGCTCGGCTGCCGGGGACCTTTTCCTCAACGAGGGCTCGGCTGCCGGGGACCTTTTCCTCGACGAGGGCTCGGCTGCCGGGGACCTTTTCCTCGACGAGGGCTCGGCTGCCGGGGACCTTTTCCTCGACGAGGGCTCGGCTGCAGGGGACCTTTTCCTCGACGAGGGCTCGGCTGCCGAAGAAAAAATTTTTGATGAGTGCTCGGCTGCCGAAGAAAAACTTTCGAAGAAGGCTCGGCTGCCGGGGACCTTTTCCTCGACGAGGGCTCGGCTGCCGGGGACCTTTTCCTCGACGAGGGCTCGGATGCCGGGGACCTTTTCCTCGACGAGGGCTCGGATGCCGAAGAAAAAATTTTCGATGAGTGCTCGGCTGCCGAAGAAAAACTTTCGAAGAAGGCTCGGCTGCCGGGGACCTTTTCCTCGACGAGGGCTCGGCTGCCGGGGACCTTTTCCTCGACGAGGGCTCGGCTGCCGGGGACCTTTTCCTCGACGAGGGCTCGGCTGCCGGGGACCTTTTCCTCGACGAGGGCTCGGCTGCTGGAGAAAAAATTTTCGACGAGGGCTCGGCTGCCGGGGACCTTTTCCTCGACGAGGGCTCGGCTGCCGGGGACCTTTTCCTCGACGAGGGCTCGGCTGCCGGGGACCTTTTCCTCGACGAGGGCTCGGCTGCCGGGGACCTTTTCCTCGACGAGGGCTCTGCTGCCGAAGAAAAAATTTTCGATGAGTGCTCGGCTGCCGAAGAAAAACTTTCGAAGAAGGCTCGGCTGCCGGGGACCTTTTCCTCGACGAGGGCTCGGCTGCCGGGGATCTTTTCCTCGACGAGGGCTCGGCTGCCGGGGACCTTTTCCTCGTCGAGGGCTCGGCTGCCGGGGACCTTTTCCTCGACGAGGGCTCGGCTGCCGGGGACCTTTTCCTCGACGAGGCCTCGGCTTACGGGAACCTTTTCCTCGACGAGGGCTCGGCTGCCGGGGACCTTTTTCTCGACGAGGGCTCGGCTGCCAGGGACCTTTTCCTCGACGAGGGCTCGGCTGCCGAAGAAAAAATTTTTGATGAGTGCTCGGCTGCCGAAGAAATACTTTCGAAGAAGGCTCGGCTGCCGGGGACCTTTTCCTCGACGAGGGCTCGGCTGCCGGGGACCTTTTCCTCGACGAGGGCTCGGCTGCCGGGGACCTTTTCCTCGACGAGGGCTCGGCTGCCGAAGAAAACTTTTCGATGAGTGCTCGGCTGCCGATGAAAAACTTTCGAAGAAGGCTCGGCTGCCGAAGAAAAACTTTCGAAGAAGGCTCGGCTGCCGGGGACCTTTTCCTCGACGAGGGCTCGGCTGCCGGGGACCTTTTCCTCGACGAGGGCTCAGCTGCCGGGGACCTTTTCCTCGACGAGGGCTCGGCTGCCGGGGACCTTTTCCTCGACGAGGGCTCGGCTGCCGGGGACCTTTTCCTCGACGAGGGCTCGGCTGCCGGGGACCTTTTCCTCGACGAGGCCTCGGCTGCCGGGGACCTTTTCCTCGACGAGGGCTCGGCTGCCGGGGACCTTTTCCTCGACGAGGCCTCGGCTGCCGAGGACCTTTTCCTCGACGAGGGCTCGGCTGCCAGGGACCTTTTCCTCGACGAGGGCTCGGCTGCCGGGGACCTTTTCCTCGACGAGGGCTCGGCTGCCGGGGACCTTTTCCTCGACGAGGGCTCGGCTGCCGGGGACATTTTTCTCGACGAGGGCTCGGCTGCCGGGGACCTTTTCCTCGACGAGGGCTCGGCTGCCGAAGAAAAAATTTTTGATGAGTGCTCGGCTGCCGAAGAAAAACTTTCGAAGAAGGCTCGGCTGCCGGGGACCTTTTCCTCGACGAGGGCTCGGCTGCCGGGGACCTTTTCCTCGACGAGGGCTCGGCTGCCGAAGAAAACTTTTCGATGAGTGCTCGGCTGCCGAAGAAAAACTTTCGAAGAAGGCTCGGCTGCCGAAGAAAAACTTTCGAAGAAGTCTCGGCTGCCGGGGACCTTTTCCTCGACGAGGGCTCTGCTGCCGGGGACCTTTTCCTCGACGAGGGCTCAGCTGCCGGGGACCTTTTCCTCGACGAGGGCTCGGCTGCCGGGGACCTTTTCCTCGACGAGGGCTCGGCTGCCGGGGACCTTTTCCTCGACGAGGGCTCGGCTGCCGGGGACCTTTTCCTCGACGAGGCCTCGGCTGCCGGGGACCTTTTCCTCGACGAGGCCTCGGCTGCCGGGGACCTTTTCCTCGACGAGGGCTCGGCTGCCGGGGACCTTTTCCTCGACGAGGCCTCGGCTGCCGGGGACCTTTTCCTCGACGAGGGCTCGGCTGCCGGGGACCTTTTCCTCGACGAGGGCTCGGCTGCCGAAGAAAAAATTTTCGATGAGTGCTCGGCTGCCGAAGAAAAACTTTCAAAGAAGGCTCGGCTGCCGGGGACCTTTTCCTCGACGAGGGCTCGGCTGCCGGGGACCTTTTCCTCGACGAGGGCTCGGCTGCCGGGGACCTTTTCCTCGACGAGGGCTCGGCTGCCGAAGAAAAAATTTTCGATGAGTGCTCGGCTGCTGAAGAAAAACTTTCGAAGAAGGCTCGGCTGCCGGGGACCTTTTCCTCGACGAGGGCTCGGCTGCCGGGGACCTTTTCCTCGACGAGGGCTCGGCTGCCGAAGAAAAAATTTTCGATGAGTGCTCGGCTGCCGAAGAAAAACTTTAGAAGAAGGCTTGGCTGCCGGGGACCTTTTCCTCGACGAGGGCTCGGCTGCCGGGGACCTTTTCCTCGACGAGGGCTCGGATGCCGGGGACCTTTTCCTCGACGAGGGCTCGGCTGCCGAAGAAAAACTTTCGAAGAAGGCTCGGCTGCCGGGGACCTTTTCCTCGACGAGGGCTCGGCTGCCGGGGACCTTTTCCTCGACGAGGGCTCGGCTGCCGGGGACCTTTTCCTCGACGAGGGCTCGGCTGCCGGGGACCTTTTCCTCGACGAGGGCTCGGCTGCCGGGGACCTTTTCCTCGACGAGGGCTTGGCTGCCGAAGAAAAACTTTCGAAGAAGGCTCGGCTGCCGGGGACCTTTTCCTCGACGAGGGCTCGGCTGCCGGGGACCTTTTCCTCGACGAGGGCTCGGCTGCCGAAGAAAACTTTTCGATGAGTGCTCGGCTGCCGAAGAAAAACTTTCGAAGAAGGCTCGGCTGCCGAAGAAAAACTTTCGAAGAAGTCTCGGCTGCCGGGGACCTTTTCCTCGACGAGGGCTCTGCTGCCGGGGACCTTTTCCTCGACGAGGGCTCAGCTGCCGGGGACCTTTTCCTCGACGAGGGCTCGGCTGCCGGGGACCTTTTCCTCGACGAGGGCTCGGCTGCCGGGGACCTTTTCCTCGACGAGGGCTCGGCTGCCGGGGACCTTTTCCTCGACGAGGCCTCGGCTGCCGGGGACCTTTTCCTCGACGAGGCCTCGGCTGCCGGGGACCTTTTCCTCGACGAGGGCTCGGCTGCCGGGGACCTTTTCCTCGACGAGGCCTCGGCTGCCGGGGACCTTTTCCTCGACGAGGGCTCGGCTGCCGGGGACCTTTTCCTCGACGAGGGCTCGGCTGCCGAAGAAAAAATTTTCGATGAGTGCTCGGCTGCCGAAGAAAAACTTTCAAAGAAGGCTCGGCTGCCGGGGACCTTTTCCTCGACGAGGGCTCGGCTGCCGGGGACCTTTTCCTCGACGAGGGCTCGGCTGCCGGGGACCTTTTCCTCGACGAGGGCTCGGCTGCCGAAGAAAAAATTTTCGATGAGTGCTCGGCTGCTGAAGAAAAACTTTCGAAGAAGGCTCGGCTGCCGGGGACCTTTTCCTCGACGAGGGCTCGGCTGCCGGGGACCTTTTCCTCGACGAGGGCTCGGCTGCCGGGGACCTTTTCCTCGACGAGGGCTGGGCTGCCGAAGAAAACTTTTCGATGAGTGCTCGGCTGCCGAAGAAAAACTTTCGAAGAAGGCTCGGCTGCCGAAGAAAAACTTTCGAAGAAGGCTCGGCTGCCGGGGACCTTTTCCTCGACGAGGGCTCGGCTGCCGGGGACCTTTTCCTCGACGAGGGCTCGGCTGCCGGGGACCTTTTCCTCGACGAGGGCTCGGCTGCCGGGGACCTTTTCCTCGACGAGGGCTCGGCTGCCGGGGACCTTTTCCTCGACGAGGGCTCGGCTGCCGGGGACCTTTTCCTCGACGAGGGCTCGGCTGCCGGGGACCTTTTCCTCGACGAGGGCTCGGCTGCCGGGGACCTTTTCCTCAACGAGGGCTCGGCTGCCGAAGAAAAAATTTTCGATGAGTGCTCGGCTGCCGAAGAAAAACTTTCGAAGAAGGCTCGGCTGCCGGGGACCTTTTCCTCGACGAGGGCTCGGCCGCCGGGGACCTTTTCCATGACGAGGGCTCGGCTGCCGGGGACCTTTTCCTCGACGAGGGCTCGGCTGCCGGGGACCTTTTCCTCGACGAGGGCTCGGCTGCCGGGGACCTTTTCCTCGACAAGGGCTCGGCTGCCGGGGACCTTTTCCTCGACGAGGGCTCGGCTGCCGAAGAAAAGCTTTCGAAGAAGGCTCGGCTGCCGGGGACCTTTTCCTCGACGAGGGCTCGGCTGCCGGGGACCTTTTCCTCGACGAGGGCTCGGCTGCCGGGGACCTTTTCCTCGACGAGGGCTCGGCTGCCGGGGACCTTTTCCTCGACGAGGGCTCGGCTGCCGAAGAAAAAATTTTTGATGAGTGCTCGGCTGCCGAAGAAAAACTTTCGAAGAAGGCTCGGCTGCCGGGGACCTTTTCCTCGACGAGGGCTCGGCTGCCGGGGACCTTTTCCTCGACGAGGGCTCGGCTGCCGGGGACCTTTTCCTCGACGAGGGCTCGGATGCCGAAGAAAAAATTTTCGATGAGTGCTCGGCTACCGAAGAAAAACTTTCGAAGAAGGTTCGGCTGCCGGGGACCTTTTCCTCGACGAGGGCTCGGCTGCCGGGGACCTTTTCCTCGACGAGGGCTCGGCTGCCGGGGACCTTTTCCTCGACGAGGGCTCGGCTGCCGAAGAAAAAATTTTCGACGAGGGCTCGGCTGCCGGGGACCTTTTCCTCGACGAGGGCTCGGCTGCCGGGGACCTTTTCCTCGACGAGGGCTCGGCTGCCGAAGAAAAAATTTTCGATGAGTGCTCGGCTGCCGAAGAAAAACTTTCGAAGAAGGCTCGACTGCCGGGGACCTTTTCCTCGACGAGGGCTCGGCTGCCGGGGACCTTTTCCTCGACGAGGGCTCGGCTGCCGGGGACCTTTTCCTCGACGAGGCCTCGGCTGCCGGAGAAAAAATTTTCGACGAGGGCTCGGCTGCCGGGGACCTTTTCCTCGACGAGGGCTCGGCTGCCGGGGACCTTTTCCTCGACGAGGGCTCGGCTGCCGGGGACCTTTTCCTCGACGAGGCCTCGGCTGCCGGGGACCTTTTCCTCGACGAGGGCTCTGCTGCCGAAGAAAAAATTTTCGATGAGTGCTCGGCTGCCGAAGAAAAACTTTCGAAGAAGGCTCGGCTGCCGGGGACCTTTTCCTCGACGAGGGCTCGGCTGCCGGGGATCTTTTCCTCGACGAGGGCTCGGCTGCCGGGGACCTTTTCCTCGTCGAGGGCTCGGCTGCCGGGGACCTTTTCCTCGACGAGGGCTCGGCTGCCGGGGACCTTTTCCTCGACGAGGCCTCGGCTTACGGGAACCTTTTCCTCGACGAGGGCTCGGCTGCCGGGGACCTTTTTCTCGACGAGGGCTCGGCTGCCGGGGACCTTTTCCTCGACGAGGGCTCGGCTGCCGAAGAAAAAATTTTTGATGAGTGCTCGGCTGCCGAAGAAATACTTTCGAAGAAGGCTCGGCTGCCGGGGACCTTTTCCTCGACGAGGGCTCGGCTGCCGGGGACCTTTTCCTCGACGAGGGCTCGGCTGCCGGGGACCTTTTCCTCGACGAGGGCTGGGCTGCCGAAGAAAACTTTTCGATGAGTGCTCGGCTGCCGAAGAAAAACTTTCGAAGAAGGCTCGGCTGCCGAAGAAAAACTTTCGAAGAAGGCTCGGCTGCCGGGGACCTTTTCCTCGACGAGGGCTCGGCTGCCGGGGACCTTTTCCTCGACGAGGGCTCAGCTGCCGGGGACCTTTTCCTCGACGAGGGCTCGGCTGCCGGGGACCTTTTCCTCGACGAGGGCTCGGCTGCCGGGGACCTTTTCCTCGACGAGGGCTCGGCTGCCGGGGACCTTTTCCTCGACGAGGCCTTGGCTGCCGGGGACCTTTTCCTCGACGAGGGCTCGGCTGCCGGGGACCTTTTCCTCGACGAGGGCTCGGCTGCCGGGGACCTTTTCCTCAACGAGGGCTCGGCTGCCGAAGAAAAAATTTTCGATGAGTGCTCGGCTGCCGAAGAAAAACTTTCGAAGAAGGCTCGGCTGCCGGGGACCTTTTCCTCGACGAGGGCTCGGCTGCCGGGGACCTTTTCCTCGACGAGGGCTCGGCTGCCGGGGACCTTTTCCTCGACGAGGGCTCGGCTGCCGGGGACCTTTTCCTCGACGAGGGCTCGGCTGCCGGGGACCTTTTCCTCGACAAGGGCTCGGCTGCCGGGGACCTTTTCCTCGACGAGGGCTCGGCTGCCGAAGAAAAGCTTTCGAAGAAGGCTCGGCTGCCGGGGACCTTTTCCTCGACGAGGGCTCGGTTGCCGGGGACCTTTTCCTCGACGAGGGCTCGGCTGCCGGGGACCTTTTCCTCGACGAGGGCTCGGCTGCCGGGGACCTTTTCCTCGACAAGGGCTCGGCTGCCGGGGACCTTTTCCTCGACGAGGGCTCCGCTGCCGGGGACCTTTTCCTCGACGAGGGCTCGGCTGCCGAAGAAAAAATTTTTGATGAGTGCTCGGCTGCCGAAGAAAAACTTTCGAAGAAGGCTCGGCTGCCGGGGACCTTTTCCTCGACGAGGGCTCGGCTGCCGGGGACCTTTTCCTCGACGAGTGCTCGGCTGCCGGGGACCTTTTCCTCGACGAGGGCTCGGCTGTCGGGGACCTTTTCCTCGACGAGGCGTCGGCTGCCGAAGAAAACTTTTCGATGAGTGTTCGGCTGCCGATGAAAAACTTTCGAAGAAGGCTCGGCTGCCGGGGACCTTTTCCTCGACGAGGGCTCGGCTGCCGGGGACCTTTTCCTCGACGAGGGCTTGGCTGCCGGGGACCTTTTCCTCGACGAGGGCTCGGCTGCTGGGGACCTTTTCCTCGACGAGGGCTCGGCTGCCGGGGACATTTCCTCGACGAGGCCTCGGCTGCCGGGGACCTTTTCCTCGACGAGGCCTCGGCTGCCGGGGACCTTTTCCTCGACGAGGGCTCGGCTGCCGGGGACCTTTTCCTCGACGAGGGCTCGGCTGCCGGGGACCTTTTCCTCGACGAGGGCTCGGCTGCCGAAGAAAAAATTTTCGATGAGTGCTCGGCTGCCGAAGAAAAACTTTCGAAGAAGGCTTGGCTGCCGGGGACCTTTTCCTCGACGAGGGCTCGGCTGCCGGGGACCTTTTCCTCGACGAGGGCTCGGCTGCCGAAGAAAAAATTTTCGATGAGTGCTCGGCTGCCGAAGAAAAACTTTCGAAGAAGGCTCGGCTGCCGGGGACCTTTTCCTCGACGAGGGCTCGGCTGCCGGGGACCTTTTCCTCGACGAGGGCTCGGCTGCCGGGGACCTTTTCCTCGACGAGGGCTCGGCTGCCGGGGACCTTTTCCTCGACGAGGGCTCGGCTGCCGGGGACCTTTTCCTCGACGAGGGCTCGGCTGCCGAAGAAAAACTTTCGAAGAAGGCTCGGCTGCCGGGGACCTTTTCCTCGACGAGGGCTCGGCTGCCGGGGACCTTTTCCTCGACGAGGGCTCGGCTGCCGGGGACCTTTTCCTCGTCGAGGGCTCGGCTGCCGGGGACCTTTTCCTCGACGAGGGCTCGGCTGCCGGGGACCTTTTCCTCGACGAGGGCTCGGCTGCCGAAGAAAAAATTTTTGATGAGTGCTCGGCTGCCGAAGAAAAACTTTCGAAGAAGGCTCGGCTGCCGGGGACCTTTTCCTCGACGAGGGCTCGGCTGCCGGGGACATTTTCCTCGACGAGGGCTCGGCTGCCGGGGACCTTTTCCTCGACGAGGGCTCGGCTGCCGAAGAAAAAATTTTCGATGAGTGCTCGGCTGCCGAAGAAAAACTTTCGAAGAAGGCTCGGCTGCCGGGGACCTTTTCCTCGACGAGGGCTCGGCTGCCGGGGACCTTTTCCTCGACGAGGGCTCGGCTGCCGGGGACCTTTTCCTCGACGAGGGCTCGGCTGCCGGGGACCTTTTCCTCGACGAGGCCTCGGCTGCCGGGGACCTTTTCCTCGATGAGGCGTCGGCTGCCGGGGACCTTTTCCTTGACGAGGGCTCGGCTGCCGGGGACCTTTTCCTCGACGAGGGCTCGGCTGCCGAAGAAAAAATTTTCGATGAGTGCTCGGCTGCCGAAGAAAAACTTTCGAAGAAGGCTTGGCTGCCGGGGACCTTTTCCTCGACGAGGGCTCGGCTGCCGGGGACCTTTTCCTCGACGAGGGCTCGGCTGCCGAAGAAAAAATTTTCGATGAGTGCTCGGCTGCCGAAGAAAAACTTTCGAAGAAGGCTCGGCTGCCGGGGACCTTTTCCTCGACGAGGGCTCGGCTGCCGGGGACCTTTTCCTCGACCAGGGCTCGGCTGCCGGGGACCTTTTCCTCGACGAGGGCTCGGCTGCCGGGGACCTTTTCCTCGACGAGGGCTCGGCTGCTGGGGACCTTTTCCTCGACGAGGGCTCGGCTGCCGGGGACCTTTTCCTCGACGAGGGCTCGGCTGCCGGGGACCTTTTCCTCGACGAGGGCTCGGCTGCCGGGGACCTTTTCCTCGACGAGGGCTCGGCTGCCGGGGACCTTTTCCTCGACGAGGGCTCGGCTGCCGAAGAAAAAATTTCGAAGAAGGCTCGGCTGCCGGGGACCTTTTCCTCGACGAGGGCTCGGCTGCCGGGGACCTTTTCCTCGACGAGGGCTCGGCTGCCGGGGACCTTTTCCTCGTCAAGGGCTCGGCTGCCGGGGACCTTTTCCTCGACGAGGGCTCGGCTGCTGAAGAAAAAATTTTTGATGAGTGCTCGGCTGCCGAAGAAAAACTTTCGAAGAAGGCTCGGCTGCCGGGGACCTTTTCCTCGACGAGGGCTCGGCTGCCGGGGACCTTTTCCTCGACGAGGGCTCGGCTGCCGGGGACCTTTTCCTCGACGAGGGCTCGGCTGCCGAAGAAAAAATTTTCGATGAGTGCTCGGCTGCCGAAGAAAAACTTTCGAAGAAGGCTCGGCTGCCGGGGACCTTTTCCTCGACGAGGGCTCGGCTGCCGGCGACCTTTTCCTCGACGAGGGCTCGGCTGCCGGGGACCTTTTCCTCGACGAGGGCTCGGCTGCCGGGGACCTTTTCCTCGACGAGGGCTCGGCTGCCGGGGACCTTTTTCTCGACGAGGGCTCGGCTGCCGGGGACCTTTTCCTCGACGAGGGCTCGGCTGCCGGGGACCTTTTCCTCGACGAGGGCTCGGATGCCGAAGAAAAAATTTTCGATGAGTGCTCGGCTGCCGAAGAAAAACTTTCGAAGAAGGTTCGGCTGCCGGGGACCTTTTCCTCGACGAGGGCTCGGCTGCCGGGGACCTTTTCCTCGACGAGGGCTCGGCTGCCGGGGACCTTTTCCTCGACGAGGGCTCGGCTGCCGGGGACCTTTTCCTCGACGAGGGCTCGGCTGCCGAAGAAAAAATTTTCGACGAGGGCTCGGCTGCCGGGGACCTTTTCCTCGACGAGGGCTCGGCTGCCGGGGACCTTTTCCTCGACGAGGGCTCGGCTGCCGAAGAAAAAATTTTCGATGAGTGCTCGGCTGCCGAAGAAAAACTTTCGAAGAAGGCTCGACTGCCGGGGACCTTTTCCTCGACGAGGGCTCGGCTGCCGGGGACCTTTTCCTCGACGAGGGCTCGGCTGCCGGGGACCTTTTCCTCGACGAGGCCTCGGCTGCCGGAGAAAAAATTTTCGACGAGGGCTCGGCTGCCGGGGACCTTTTCCTCGACGAGGGATCGGCTGCCGGGGACCTTTTCCTCGACGAGGGCTCGGCTGCCGGGGACCTTTTCCTCGACGAGGCCTCGGCTGCCGGGGACCTTTTCCTCGACGAGGGCTCTGCTGCCGAAGAAAAAATTTTCGATGAGTGCTCGGCTGCCGAAGAAAAACTTTCGAAGAAGGCTCGGCTGCCGGGGACCTTTTCCTCGACGAGGGCTCGGCTGCCGGGGATCTTTTCCTCGACGAGGGCTCGGCTGCCGGGGACCTTTTCCTCGTCGAGGGCTCGGCTGCCGGGGACCTTTTCCTCGACGAGGGCTCGGCTGCCGGGGACCTTTTCCTCGACGAGGCCTCGGCTTACGGGAACCTTTTCCTCGACGAGGGCTCGGCTGCCGGGGACCTTTTTCTCGACGAGGGCTCGGCTGCCGGGGACCTTTTCCTCGACGAGGGCTCGGCTGCCGAAGAAAAAATTTTTGATGAGTGCTCGGCTGCCGAAGAAATACTTTCGAAGAAGTCTCGGCTGCCGGGGACCTTTTCCTCGACGAGGGCTCGGCTGCCGGGGACCTTTTCCTCGACGAGGGCTCGGCTGCCGGGGACCTTTTCCTCGACGAGGGCTGGGCTGCCGAAGAAAACTTTTCGATGAGTGCTCGGCTGCCGAAGAAAAACTTTCGAAGAAGGCTCGGCTGCCGAAGAAAAACTTTCGAAGAAGGCTCGGCTGCCGGGGACCTTTTCCTCGACGAGGGCTCGGCTGCCGGGGACCTTTTCCTCGACGAGGGGCTCAGCTGCCGGGGACCTTTTCCTCGACGAGGGCTCGGCTGCCGGGGACCTTTTCCTCGACGAGGGGCTCGGCTGCCGGGGACCTTTTCCTCGACGAGGGCTCGGCTGCCGGGGACCTTTTCCTCGACGAGGCCTTGGCTGCCGGGGACCTTTTCCTCGACGAGGGCTCGGCTGCCGGGGACCTTTTCCTCGACGAGGGCTCGGCTGCCGGGGACCTTTTCCTCAACGAGGGCTCGGCTGCCGAAGAAAAAATTTTCGATGAGTGCTCGGCTGCCGAAGAAAAACTTTCGAAGAAGGTCGGCTGCCGGGGACCTTTTCCTCGACGAGGGCTCGGCTGCCGGGGACCTTTTCCTCGACGAGGGCTCGGCTGCCGGGGACCTTTTCCTCGACGAGGGCTCGGCTGCCGGGGACCTTTTCCTCGACGAGGGCTCGGCTGCCGGGGACCTTTTCCTCGACAAGGGCTCGGCTGCCGGGGACCTTTTCCTCGACGAGGGCTCGGCTGCCGAAGAAAAGCTTTCGAAGAAGGCTCGGCTGCCGGGGACCTTTTCCTCGACGAGGGCTCGGTTGCCGGGGACCTTTTCCTCGACGAGGGCTCGGCTGCCGGGGACCTTTTCCTCGACGAGGGCTCGGCTGCCGGGGACCTTTTCCTCGACAAGGGCTCGGCTGCCGGGGACCTTTTCCTCGACGAGGGCTCCGCTGCCGGGGACCTTTTCCTCGACGAGGGCTCGGCTGCCGAAGAAAAAATTTTTGATGAGTGCTCGGCTGCCGAAGAAAAACTTTCGAAGAAGGCTCGGCTGCCGGGGACCTTTTCCTCGACGAGGGCTCGGCTGCCGGGGACCTTTTCCTCGACGAGTGCTCGGCTGCCGGGGACCTTTTCCTCGACGAGGGCTCGGCTGTCGGGGACCTTTTCCTCGACGAGGCGTCGGCTGCCGAAGAAAACTTTTCGATGAGTGTTCGGCTGCCGATGAAAAACTTTCGAAGAAGGCTCGGCTGCCGGGGACCTTTTCCTCGACGAGGGCTCGGCTGCCGGGGACCTTTTCCTCGACGAGGGCTCGGCTGCCGGGGACCTTTTCCTCGACGAGGGCTCGGCTGACGGAGACATTTCCTCGACGAGGCCTCGGCTGCCGGGGACCTTTTCCTCGACGAGGCCTCGGCTGCCGGGGACCTTTTCCTCGATGAGGCGTCGGCTGCCGGGGACCTTTTCCTCGACGAGGGCTCGGCTGCCGGGGACCTTTTCCTCGACGAGGGCTCGGCTGCCGAAGAAAAAATTTTCGATGAGTGCTCGGCTGCCGAAGAAAAACTTTCGAAGAAGGCTTGGCTGCCGGGGACCTTTTCCTCGACGAGGGCTCGGCTGCCGGGGACCTTTTCCTCGACGAGGGCTCGGCTGCCGAAGAAAAAATTTTCGATGAGTGCTCGGCTGCCGAAGAAAAACTTTCGAAGAAGGCTCGGCTGCCGGGGACCTTTTCCTCGACGAGGGCTCGGCTGCCGGGGACCTTTTCCTCGACGAGGGCTCGGCTGCCGGGGACCTTTTCCTCGACGAGGGCTCGGCTGCCGGGGACCTTTTCCTCGACGAGGGCTCGGCTGCCGGGGACCTTTTCCTCGACGAGGGCTCGGCTGCCGAAGAAAAACTTTCGAAGAAGGCTCGGCTGCCGGGGACCTTTTCCTCGACGAGGGCTCGGCTGCCGGGGACCTTTTCCTCGACGAGGGCTCGGCTGCCGGGGACCTTTTCCTCGTCGAGGGCTCGGCTGCCGGGGACCTTTTCCTCGACGAGGGCTCGGCTGCCGGGGACCTTTTCCTCGACGAGGGCTCGGCTGCCGAAGAAAAAATTTTTGATGAGTGCTCGGCTGCCGAAGAAAAACTTTCGAAGAAGGCTCGGCTGCCGGGGACCTTTTCCTCGACGAGGGCTCGGCTGCCGGGGACATTTTCCTCGACGAGGGCTCGGCTGCCGGGGACCTTTTCCTCGACGAGGGCTCGGCTGCCGAAGAAAAAATTTTCGATGAGTGCTCGGCTGCCGAAGAAAAACTTTCGAAGAAGGCTCGGCTGCCGGGGACCTTTTCCTCGACGAGGGCTCGGCTGCCGGGGACCTTTTCCTCGACGAGGGCTCGGCTGCCGGGGACCTTTTCCTCGACGAGGGCTCGGCTGCCGGGGACCTTTTCCTCGACGAGGCCTCGGCTGCCGGGGACCTTTTCCTCGATGAGGCGTCGGCTGCCGGGGACCTTTTCCTTGACGAGGGCTCGGCTGCCGGGGACCTTTTCCTCGACGAGGGCTCGGCTGCCGAAGAAAAAATTTTCGATGAGTGCTCGGCTGCCGAAGAAAAACTTTCGAAGAAGGCTTGGCTGCCGGGGACCTTTTCCTCGACGAGGGCTCGGCTGCCGGGGACCTTTTCCTCGACGAGGGCTCGGCTGCCGAAGAAAAAATTTTCGATGAGTGCTCGGCTGCCGAAGAAAAACTTTCGAAGAAGGCTCGGCTGCCGGGGACCTTTTCCTCGACGAGGGCTCGGCTGCCGGGGACCTTTTCCTCGACGAGGGCTCGGCTGCCGGGGACCTTTTCCTCGACGAGGGCTCGGCTGCCGGGGACCTTTTCCTCGACGAGGGCTCGGCTGCTGGGGACCTTTTCCTCGACGAGGGCTCGGCTGCCGGGGACCTTTTCCTCGACGAGGGCTCGGCTGCCGGGGACCTTTTCCTCGACGAGGGCTCGGCTGCCGGGGACCTTTTCCTCGACGAGGGCTCGGCTGCCGAAGAAAAAATTTTCGACGAGGGCTCGGCTGCCGGGGACCTTTTCCTCGACGAGGGCTCGGCTGCCGGGGACCTTTTCCTCGACGAGGGCTCGGCTGCCGAAGAAAAAATTTTCGATGAGTGCTCGGCTGCCGAAGAAAAACTTTCGAAGAAGGCTCGACTGCCGGGGACCTTTTCCTCGACGAGGGCTCGGCTGCCGGGGACCTTTTCCTCGACGAGGGCTCGGCTGCCGGGGACCTTTTCCTCGACGAGGCCTCGGCTGCCGGAGAAAAAATTTTCGACGAGGGCTCGGCTGCCGGGGACCTTTTCCTCGACGAGGGATCGGCTGCCGGGGACCTTTTCCTCGACGAGGGCTCGGCTGCCGGGGACCTTTTCCTCGACGAGGCCTCGGCTGCCGGGGACCTTTTCCTCGACGAGGGCTCTGCTGCCGAAGAAAAAATTTTCGATGAGTGCTCGGCTGCCGAAGAAAAACTTTCGAAGAAGGCTCGGCTGCCGGGGACCTTTTCCTCGACGAGGGCTCGGCTGCCGGGGATCTTTTCCTCGACGAGGGCTCGGCTGCCGGGGACCTTTTCCTCGTCGAGGGCTCGGCTGCCGGGGACCTTTTCCTCGACGAGGGCTCGGCTGCCGGGGACCTTTTCCTCGACGAGGCCTCGGCTTACGGGAACCTTTTCCTCGACGAGGGCTCGGCTGCCGGGGACCTTTTTCTCGACGAGGGCTCGGCTGCCGGGGACCTTTTCCTCGACGAGGGCTCGGCTGCCGAAGAAAAAATTTTTGATGAGTGCTCGGCTGCCGAAGAAATACTTTCGAAGAAGTCTCGGCTGCCGGGGACCTTTTCCTCGACGAGGGCTCGGCTGCCGGGGACCTTTTCCTCGACGAGGGCTCGGCTGCCGGGGACCTTTTCCTCGACGAGGGCTGGGCTGCCGAAGAAAACTTTTCGATGAGTGCTCGGCTGCCGAAGAAAAACTTTCGAAGAAGGCTCGGCTGCCGAAGAAAAACTTTCGAAGAAGGCTCGGCTGCCGGGGACCTTTTCCTCGACGAGGGCTCGGCTGCCGGGGACCTTTTCCTCGACGAGGGCTCAGCTGCCGGGGACCTTTTCCTCGACGAGGGCTCGGCTGCCGGGGACCTTTTCCTCGACGAGGGCTCGGCTGCCGGGGACCTTTTCCTCGACGAGGGCTCGGCTGCCGGGGACCTTTTCCTCGACGAGGCCTTGGCTGCCGGGGACCTTTTCCTCGACGAGGGCTCGGCTGCCGGGGACCTTTTCCTCGACGAGGGCTCGGCTGCCGGGGACCTTTTCCTCAACGAGGGCTCGGCTGCCGAAGAAAAAATTTTCGATGAGTGCTCGGCTGCCGAAGAAAAACTTTCGAAGAAGGCTCGGCTGCCGGGGACCTTTTCCTCGACGAGGGCTCGGCTGCCGGGGACCTTTTCCTCGACGAGGGCTCGGCTGCCGGGGACCTTTTCCTCGACGAGGGCTCGGCTGCCGGGGACCTTTTCCTCGACGAGGGCTCGGCTGCCGGGGACCTTTTCCTCGACAAGGGCTCGGCTGCCGGGGACCTTTTCCTCGACGAGGGCTCGGCTGCCGAAGAAAAGCTTTCGAAGAAGGCTCGGCTGCCGGGGACCTTTTCCTCGACGAGGGCTCGGTTGCCGGGGACCTTTTCCTCGACGAGGGCTCGGCTGCCGGGGACCTTTTCCTCGACGAGGGCTCGGCTGCCGGGGACCTTTTCCTCGACAAGGGCTCGGCTGCCGGGGACCTTTTCCTCGACGAGGGCTCCGCTGCCGGGGACCTTTTCCTCGACGAGGGCTCGGCTGCCGAAGAAAAAATTTTTGATGAGTGCTCGGCTGCCGAAGAAAAACTTTCGAAGAAGGCTCGGCTGCCGGGGACCTTTTCCTCGACGAGGGCTCGGCTGCCGGGGACCTTTTTCCTCGACGAGTGCTCGGCTGCCGGGGACCTTTTCCTCGACGAGGGCTCGGCTGTCGGGGACCTTTTCCTCGACGAGGCGTCGGCTGCCGAAGAAA